>NC_080163.1:7094399-7252637 GCF_950295315.1 Erinaceus europaeus
AGTGGGCGCGAGGCGCTGAGCGCTGCAGGAGGGTCGGTGCACGACGCCTCTGAGAGCTGCGGCCGGACCGGGGCACCGGGGGCGCCGAGCAGGGGCGGCCGCGCGGGTCGTGGGAGCGGCGGTGGGAGCGGCGCCGGGCCCCGCGCTGTGTGCACCTGCCACGGCCCCCTGCACGCGGTGCTGTGCTCAGTCCTCCCGGAGCTGCCCCGCCCGCCCTCGCGGTGCTGTGCTCAGTCCTCCCGGAGCTGCCCCGCCCTCGCGGTGCTGTGCTCAGTCCTCCCGGAGCTGCCCCGCCCTCGCGGTGCTGTGCTCAGTCTCCCGGAGCTGCCCCGCCCTGCACGCGGTGCTGTGCTCAGTCTCCCGGAGCTGCCCCGCCCTGCACGCGGTGCTGTGCTCAGTCCTCCCGGAGCTGCCCCGTCCTGCACGCGGTGCTGTGCTCAGTCCTCCCGGAGCTGCCCCGCCCGCCCACGCGGTGCTGTGCTCAGTCCTCCCGGAGCTGCCCCGCCCTGCACGCGGTGCTGTGCTCAGTCCTCCCGGAGCTGCCCCGCCCTGCACGCGGTGCTGTGCTCAGTCCTCCCGGAGCTGCCCCGCCCTGCACGCGGTGCTGTGCTCAGTCTCCCGGAGCTGCCCCGCCCGCCCTCGCGGTGCTGTGCTCAGTCCTCCCGGAGCTGCCCCGTCCTGCACGCGGTGCTGTGCTCAGTCCTCCCGGAGCTGCCCCGCCCTGCACGCGGTGCTGTGCTCAGTCCTCCCGGAGCTGCCCCGCCCGCCCTCGCGGTGCTGTGCTCAGTCTCCCGGAGCTGCCCCGCCCGCCCTCGCGGTGCTGTGCTCAGTCTCCCGGAGCTGCCCCGCCCTGCACGCGGTGCTGTGCTCAGTCTCCCGGAGCTGCCCCGCCCGCCCGCCCTCGCGGTGCTGTGCTCAGTCTCCCGGAGCTGCCCCGCCCGCCCTCGCGGTGCTGTGCTCAGTCTCCCGGAGCTGCCCCGCCCGCCCGCCCTCGCGGTGCTGTGCTCAGTCTCCCGGAGCTGCCCCGCCCGCCCTCGCGGTGCTGTGCTCAGTCCTCCCGGAGCTGCCCCGCCCGCCCTCGCGGTGCTGTGCTCAGTCTCCCGGAGCTGCCCCGCCCGCCCGCCCTCGCGGTGCTGTGCTCAGTCCTCCCGGAGCTGCCCCGCCTGCCCACTCCGTCCGTGCAGTGCTGACGCTTAGTCCTCCGGGAGCTGTTCTGCCCGGCTCCCACACAGTGCTGACACTCAGTCCTCCAGAAGCTGCCCCGCCCGCTCCTCCCCTCCACTCCCGCCGTGTCTGCCTCCCAGTGCCGGGGAGTACTAAGCTCGGGAGGTGCTGGTCAAGGGTGGCATCTGCGCCCTAGGCCTCCAGGCTGCAGTTCAGGGAACCGGCTCGGCGGGGCGGACTGCAGACCCGTCTCTGCGGGACCCACACTTTCTGCTCACCCACCCACCTCCCTTCATTCCTCCCTCCCTCCCTCCCTCCCTTTCTGTCTCTGTCTCTGTCTCTTTCATCAGAGCCCTGCTGAGCTTCTGGAATTGACCCTGGGACTTTGGAGCCTCAAGGCCCCGAAGGTGTTTTGCATGACCATTATGCTGTCCTGCCCTGCCCTGCTTTCTTTCTTTTTTTAAAAAAAAAATTTATTTATTCCCTTTTGTTGCTTTATTGATGTCGTCATTGTTGGATAGGACAGAGAGAAATGGAGAGAGGAGGGGCAGACAGAGAGGGGGAGAGAAAGACAGACACCTGCAGACCTGCTTCACCGCCTGGGAAGCGACTCCCCTGCAGGTGGGGAGCCGGGGGCTCGAACCGGGATCCTTATGCCGGTCCTTGCGCTTTGCGCCACCTGCGCTTAACCCGCTGCGCCACTGCCCAACTCCCCCGTTTTCTCTTTTGAATGAGAGAGAGACGGAGAGATACAGAGAGACCAGAGCCCTGCTCAGCTCTGGCTGATGCTGGTCCAGCGGGGGTTGAACCTAGGCGGCCTAGGAGCCTCAGGCACTGAAGTCTTTTTTTTTTTTTTTGCACAACCATGATGCTGTCTCCCCAGCCCCTCCACTTTTATTTATTTATGATTGCATAGAGACAGAGATATTGAGAGGGGGGAGATGGAGATAGAGAGACACCTGCTGCCCTGCTTCACCACGAGGGAAGCTCTCGCCTTGCAGGTGGGGACCAGGGCTTGAACCCAGGTCCTTGCGCACTGCACCATGTGCGCGCTCAACCAGGTGCGCCACCGCCTGGCCCCTCCACTTTTTAAGCCGTGAATCTCCAGCCCCTCCTCACAGCAACATGGCCAGACCACCCAAGGGGGCTACTCTGCTGCCCTCTGACAATACAAGACGGAACTTTGACTTCGTAGACATTTTTGTTTTTATTTCCACATAAGATGTCGGCTTTCTGGCGGGGGTGATCTCCAGCAGGAAGGCAGCCGACCGACCGGTTCTCTCTCACTCACTCAAGGGACGAAACGAAGCAAAGACACCGGGGAGACTGCAGCGTGCTCAGAGCTCCTTTATTGGCAGGTGGACATGAGTTTAAATAGAAAACCAAACAAAGAACATATTTCAAACATGTCAGGAATTACAGGTTTCTTAAACGTCAGCTTGCCCCCATGGTAGGGGGCTGGTATGACAGGAATTGATGAGATACAGAAAGGTCAAGACAATTATTCTCCATGATGCAAGCAACTTAATTATCCAAAGGTATCTGAGAGAAACACAGGGGTTAAGTCAGCAGGGTGAGATAGGGTAAAGATAAACAGAGCATGGTAGGTATCAAAGCTATAAGGAAATAAAGTTTGGTGCTTCACTGACTGTTGTCAGAGAGGTGTGTGATGGAGTATGCTTTCTCTAGTGATCAGAAGTGGGGTGGTTGTGTGAACTCTGGGTGACTATGTGAACTTTGAATGAACCATAAGGCAGGCAGGCAGGCCATGTGGTCTGCAGTTAATGGAGAAGTGTATTGGAGTTTCTGTAGGCTTGAGAGTCAGGAAGGGAAGAACTCAGTCTGAGAGATGGTTTCTCCCCTTTGCTCACCTCGGTTGAGAGAGACTGACAAGAGGGTATCTTCTCAGACCTCCATCCAAGGATGGGGGGAGTTCTCCCTGAGCTCTATCAAGCTTACACAGAGCCCCAACAATAAGATACACATAGAACCAATAGAAAGAAGAAATGCACGTAGACTTTTATTTTATTTTGCCTCCAGGGTTATCGCTGCGGTGCCTGCGATAGGAATCCACTGCTCCTGGCCGCCATTTTTTCCATTTTTTATTGCATGGCACAGAGAGAAATGGAGAGAGGAGGGGAAGACAGGGAGGGGGAGAGAAAGACAGACACCTGCAGACCTGCTTCACCGCCTGGGAAGCGACCCCCCTGCAGGTGGGGAGCCGGGGGCTCGAACCGGGATCCTTACGCCGGTCCTTGCGCTTCGTACTATGTGCACTTAATTCACTGAGCCACCGCCCAACACCATACACTTATTTAAAATTTCACCATCTGGGGTCAGGCGGTAGCGCAGCAGGTTAAATGCATGTGGTGCAATCACTCTGCACATGTATTTTTTTCTGAATGATTTTATCAGGGAAATAAGAGTTTACAGATCAGTAGTTGGCCCAGGACTATCATCTGTTATCTCCTGCTGACGGGTCTGCATACCACTCCCACCAGCAGTCCAAATCTTTAGTCAAACTCTGATCAATGTCACCATCATACAAAAGGTTATTTACATTTTTTTGATTACCTTTATTGGATAGAGACAACCAGAAATCAAGAGGCAGGAGGGTGATAGAGAGACAGAGAGACACCTGCAGCCCTGCTTCACCATTCACAAAGCTTTCCCCCTGCAGGTGGAGAGCGGGAACTTGAACCCGGGTCCTTGTGCACTATAACTTGTGTGCTCAACCAGGTGCGCCACCACCTGGTTCCACAAAAGGCTATTTCCCTCTCTCTCTCTCTTTTTTTTTTGCCATCTTTTCCCTTTTGTTTATCAGTTATTATTATTGTTGTTGTTGGACAGGACAGAGAGAAATGGAGAGAGGAGGGGAAGACAGAGAGGGGGAGAGAAAGACAGACACCTGCAGACCTGCTTCACCGCCTGGGAAGCGACTCCCCTGCAGGTGGGGAGCCGGGGGCTCGAACCGGGACCCTTACGCCGGTCCTTGCGCTTTGCACCACGTGCGCTTAACCCGCTGCGCTACCGCCCGACTCCCAGGCTAATTTTTTTTTAATCTTTTTAATATTCCCTTCTGTTGCCCGTTTTTTTTGCTGTTGTAATTGTTGTTGATGTCGTTGTTGTCGGATAGGATAGAGAGAAATGGAGAGAGTAGGGGAAGACATGAGGATATGAGGAGAGAAAGAGACACCTGGGAGTCGGGCGGTGGCGCAGCGGGTTAAGCGCACGTGGCACAAAGCACAAGGACCGGCGTAAGGATCCCGGGTTCTAGCCCCCGGCTCCCCACCTGCAGGGGAGTCGCTTCACAGGCGGTGAAGCAGGTCTGCAGGTGTCTGTCTTTCCCTCCCCCTCTCTGTCTCCCCTCCTCTCTCCATTTGTCTATCCTATCCAATAACGACAACAATAACTACAACAATAAAACAACAAGGGCAACAAAAGGGAATAAATATTAAAAGAGAGAGAGACACCTGCAGACCTGCTTCACTCTTTGTGAAGCTTTCCCCCTGCAAGTGGGAACTGGGGGCTTGAACCCCTGTCCTTGTGCACTGTAATGTATGCACTTAACCAGGTGCGCCACCACCCAGCCCCCAAAAGGCTAATTTTTGAGTCATCAATCTTGCCCGGCTTACAAAGGATGTTTTAAATATCCAAATGGCCCTGCTGTGGAGGGGCCTGTGGTCAGGACTTGGAGCTGCTCATTCGGCCGCGCGTGTCCTTGCTTTTTCTCCAGCTGGAGGGTCAGTCCCAAAGAGAGGGGCTGAGCGAGCAGGAGACAGGCACCAACACTGCCCGGCGTTGCGGAAGCTTCCTCTCTGCGTGGTACCCGCACATCGTGGCTGGAGCTTGAACCCTGGTCTTTGCACTTGGAAAAGTGTCCTGCCAGGTGAGCTGCTCCAGGCGCCAGCGGCCGGCCGGCCGGCAACTTCGGAAGCGGCAGCTCCCCCGCGGGCTCCCTTCCCTGCCTCAGCCACACAGCTGCCAGAAGCAAAGGAGTCGGAGCTCCTGGGGTTTTGCTGAATCTGTGGACTCCAGGGCCGCTCAGCTCCCTGCGCTGCACCCCCGGAAATCCTCCGCCCTCCTCACTGTCTTGTGTGGTTGTCATTTTTTAAAAAATATTTATTTATTTTTTATTCCCTTTTGTTGCATTTTTTTTTGTTGTTGTTGTTAGTCGTGGTTGTCATTTTTGGATGCCTGGGTGTGTAGGCCGTCTGGGACCTCAGCGTCACTGAGGGGCCGAGGCCTCTGACCAGATTTGGAGACTTCCCCTGGCTCTTGTGAAGGGGGGTGTGGAAACTGAAAGACGTCTGGTTTGGTCGGTCCTGTTTGGGTGGCTTCTTGGCCTTTCTACCGTTTGGTTGTGTCCCTCTGCCGCATCTGTGGGGAATCCAGAGCATCAGAAAACGCCTGGGGTGTATTCTAAGAGAGCGAACACCACGGCATGGGTGCACAACTAATAGAAAATAGAAAATGCTCGTGTCGGCCAGAGCAGGAGCTGGAGCTTGAGAAACAGCTGGTGAATCTTTAATCTGTGTCCAGTTGTAGGACTGAAACTGTTCTGTCAAAGTCCTGGGAAATGGGAAGGAAATAATTAAATAATTAAAGACCGGCGACTTTTCTGTCTATAGGCACTCTTGACTGTTTGTGTCTTGTTTAGTTAACTGAAAATGGCTTTGTTATTTAATAGTGTACATATAGATAGATAGATAGATAGATAGGTAGTTTGGCTGGGGCTTGGTGCCTGCACTACCAATCCGCTGCTCCTGGAGGTCATTCTCCCCCATTTTTGTTGCCCTTTGTTATTATTGATGTCGTTGTTGTTGGATAGGACAGAGAGAAATGGAGAGAGGAGGGGAAGACAGAGAGGGGGAGAGAAAGACAGACACCCGCAGACCTGCTTCACCGCCTGTGAAGCGACTCCCCTGCAGGTGGGGAGCCGGGGGCTCGAACCGGGATTCTTAAGCCGTCCTTGGCGCTTCACCCGCTGCGCTACCTGCCGCCTGGCCCCTTAACAGAAAATTTTGCGAGGTGGCCGACTGTTGGCGCACCTGATTAAGCATCAAGCCTAAGGATCTGGGTTCAAGGTCTTGTCCCCCATCTGCAGTGTGGATGCTTCGCAAAAGGTGAAGCAGGTCAGCAGGTCTGTCTGTCTTTCTGTCTCTTAACCAGAGCCCTTGGTGTATGGTGGTGCGGGGGATTGAACCTGGGACTTTAGAGCCTCAGGCATGAAAGCCTCTTTGCATGACCATTTTGCTACCTACCCCTTCTCTCTTTTTCTTCTTAACTTTCCCTCTCCGTTTCTCTCTGTCCTGTCAAATAAGGTAAAATAGAAAGGGGGAAAAGAAAAGAGAGAAAATGGCCGCCAGGAGCAGTGGGTCTGTAATACGGGCGGAGTCCGAGTGACAACCACGTGGCCAAAGAGAGGCGGGGGGTTCTGAGCCTGCGGCTTACAGAGGAGTCTTCTCAGATCGCTTCTGGGCTTGTCTCTGATGGGACTGTTATTAGTGTCGTGTGCGTCTCTGATGGGACTGTTATTAGTGTTGTGTGTGTCTGACGGTACTGTTATTAGTGTTGTCTGTGCGTCTGACGGTACTGTTATTAGTGTCGTGTGTGTGTCTGACGGTACTGTTATTAGTGTCGTGTGTGTCTGATGGTACTGTTATTAGTGTCGTGTGTGTCTGATGGTACTGTTATTAGTGTCGTGTGTGTCTGATGGTACTGTTATTAGTGTCGTGTGCGTCTCTGATGGTACTGTTATTAGTGTCGCGTGCGTCTCTGATGGGACTGTTATTAGTGTCGTGTGTGTCTGATGGTACTGTTATTAGTGTCGTGTGCATCTCTGATGGTACTGTTATTAGTGTTGTCTGTGCGTCTGACGGTACTGTTATTAGTGTTGTCTGTGTGTCTGACGGTACTGTTATTAGTGTCGTGTGTGTCTGATGGTACTGTTATTAGTGTCGTGTGTGTCTGATGGTATTGTTATTAGTGTCGTGTGTGTCTGATGGTACTGTTATTAGTGTCGTGTGCGTCTCTGATGGTACTGTTATTAGTGTTGTGTGCGTCTCTGATGGTACTGTTATTAGTGTCGTGTGTCTGATGGTACTGTTATTAGTGTCGTGTGCGTCTCTGGTGGTACTGTTATTAGTGTCGTGTGCGTCTCTGGTGGTACTGTTATTAGTGTCGTGTGCGTCTCTGATGGTACTGTTATTAGTGTTGTGTGTGTCTGATGGTACTGTTATTAGTGTCGTGTGTGTCTGATGGTACTGTTATTAGTGTCGTGTGTGTCTGATGGTACTGTTATTAGTGTCGTGTGTGTCTGATGGTACTGTTATTAGTGTCGTGTGTGTCTGATGGTACTGTTATTAGTGTTGTGTGCGTCTCTGATGGTACTGTTATTAGTGTCGTGTGTGTCTGATGGTACTGTTATTAGTGTCGTGTGCGTCTCTGATGGTACTGTTATTAGTGTTGTGTGCGTCTCTGATGGTACTGTTATTAGTGTCGTGTGTGTCTGATGGTACTGTTATTAGTGTCGTGTGCGTCTCTGATGGTACTGTTATTAGTGTCGTGTGCGTCTCTGATGGTACTGTTATTAGTGTTGTGTGCGTCTCTGATGGTACTGTTATTAGTGTTGTGTGTGTCTGATGGTACTGTTATTAGTGTTGTGTGTGTCTGATGGTACTGTTATTAGTGTCGTGTGTGTCTGATGGTGCTGTTATTAGTGTTGTCTGTGTGTCTGATGGTACTGTTATTAGTGTCGTGTGCGTCCGATGGTACTGTTATTAGTGTCGTGTGCGTCCGATGGTATTGTTATTAGTGTCGTGTGCGTCCGATGGTACTGTTATTAGTGTCGTGTGCGTCTCCGATGGCATTGTTATTAGTGTCGTGTGCGTCTCCGATGGCATTGTTATTAGTGTCGTGTGCGTCTCCGATGGCATTGTTATTAGTGTCGTGTGTGTCTCCGATGGTATTGTTATTAGGGTCGTGTGTGTCTCTGATGGTATTTAGTGTTGTGTGCGTCTCCGATGGTATTATTAGTGTCGTGTGCGTCTCTGATGGTATTGTTATTAGTGTTGTGTGTCTCTGATGGTATTGTTATTAGTGTCGTGTGCATCTCTGATGGCGTTGTTATTAGTGTTGTGTGTGTCTCTTATGGTATTGTTAGTATTAGCTTTGTCTATAATGGTATTGCTATTAGTATTATGTTCGTCCCTGGTGGTATTTTTTTAGTATTAGATTCGTTTCTGATGGTATTGTTATCAATGTCATGTTCTGTTATTCTCTGGTGGTTTGCTGTTAGTATTACGTTCGTCTCTGGTGGTAGTGTTAGTATAACTGATCCACAATGTTTTCAGGAAATACGTGCTAGGACATTTTTTGGTAAATTGAAACTGGCTAACAGATTGAAGTTTTAGTTGAATACTTATTAATCTATCTTCAGATCCCTAGTACTGGTGAAATACTTGGTTCTGTATTTGTGCATATCAGACAGGAGTTATCTAATCAGAAAAATACTTTGTTTTTATTTTTAAAATATTTACTTACTTATTCCCTTTTGTTGCCCTTGTTTTATTGTTGTTGTTGTTATTGATGTTGTCATTGTTGGGTAGGACAGAGAGAAATGGAGAGAGGAGGGGAAGACAGAGAGGGGGAGAGAAAGACAGACACCTGCAGACCTGCTTCATCGCCTGTGCAGCGACTCCCCTGCAGGTGGGGAGCCGGGGGTTCGAACCAGGATCCTTACGCCGGTCCTTGTGCTTTGCGCCACGTGCGCTTAACCCGCCGCGCTACCGCCCGACTCCCATAACTATGTTTTAACTAAGTGCAAAGAATGGGAATATTATTGTTTCGGAAAAGAAGCCATAGGGAAACTGTTAGTCTCAGAAAGGGGGCCCCTGGGGGAGAAAGAAGCAGAGTCACAGGAGCGGGAGGTGGGAGCTAGCTGACAGAATGCACGGCTGCCCAAGTCTCTGGTTTGGCTGAGACCCGACTCCAGATTATGACGGGTGACTCGATCACCTGGAGACACAAGAGACGGTAGCTACATCTCTTACTCAATCAGCTCGCGGCATGACCACTCCCTCCCCCACTCAGCCACTGAGTCAAGCCCCCAACCCCTGCCCGAGTAATGTGGCTTTTATTATGATGATTTTTTTCCCCACCGGAGCACTGCTCAGCTTTGCCAGGGTTTGAATCTGGGACCTCGGAACCTCAGGCATGACAGTTGTCTGCAGAACCATTACGCTCTCTCTCCAACCAAAGGGATTTTTTTTTTCCCCACTGGAGCACTGCTCAGCTCTGGTTTAGGCGGTGCTGGGGATTGAATCTAGGAGCTCAGAACCCTTGAAAGTCATCTGCATAATAATTATACTATCCTCCCAGTCCCTTCCAAAGTGATTTTTTAAAAAATATATTTATTCCCTTTTGTGGCCCTGCTTGTTTTATTGTTGTAGTTATTATTGTTGTTGTTGATGTCGTCGTTGTTGGATAGGAGAGAAATGGAGAGAGGAGGGGAAGACAGAGAGGGGGAGAGACAGACAGACACCTGCAGACCTGCTTCACCGCCTGGGAAGCGACTCCCCTGCAGGTGGGGAGCCAGGGGCTCGAACCGGGATCCTTACGCCGGTCCTTGCGCTTTGCGCCACGTGCGCTTAACCCACTGCGCTACCGCCTGACTCCAGCCAAAGTGATTTTTTAAAAAAGATTCATGGATTTCTGAGAGAGAGAGAGAGAGAGAGAGAGAGAGGACCAGAGCATCACTCTGGCACCTGTAATGTTGGCTGCCAAACTCGGGACCTCACGCTGCTGAGTCCAATTCTGTGCCCATCGCGCCACCTCCTGAGTTGGAATGTGAATCTCGCCTCCTCAGGCTCTGCCAGCATCCGATTCTGTTTCTTTCCACACCCGTTTCTCTTTTGAGCAGTGAGCGCTGAACCTCCCTTTCAGTCTCACGGTCACCACCAGAGCCATGCGGTTGGGAGAGGGAAACTAGACCGCGGGGTGTCGGTCACGGGCCCCCCTTCTTGACGGCATTCAGGACTCGGGACCCGGTTCTCACAAGGATGCCTTCTGGCCCGAGGGGCTGGGTGAATGTCAGCGGCGACGCGGTCAGCCAGGCGGCAGCGGTCTTACACCTGCACAGTTATTCACAAAGAAAGGTGACCATGCTGTGGGTGCTGTGTACGGTCTTGGCGCTGGAAACGTTGCCGAAAGGCCGCTGAAAGAAGGCCTGGGGAGGTGGCCCAGCGAAGCCCTTCCCGCTTTAAAAAAAAATTTTTTTTATTATCTTTATTTATTGGAGAGACAGCCAGAAATCAAGAGGGAAGGGGGCTATAGAGAGTGAGAGAGAGAGAGAGAGAGAGACACCTGCAGCCCTGCTTCACTCGCAAAGCTTTCCCCCTGCAGGTGGGGTCTGGGGGCTCAAACCCTGGACCTTGCGCACTGTAATGTGTGCGCCCAACCAGGTGCACCACCGCCCAGCTCCCCTTCCCGCTTCTGTCCGGGCTGGGTGCTAAGGCACAGTGCGCGGTGAACTGAGAGGCTGGAGTGACAGGTTCACGTCAACACCTTTATTTTCACAGAAGCAGGGGTGACCTGTCGGCGGGAGAAGTCCGTTACACACATCACGACACAGTAACGCCACTGACAAAGCAAACTGTAAGCTGATACCTGAAGCCAGCTCGGGGGCGGACCAGAGCTGGGAGACATTCACACCCAAACTGGGCCAGGGCTGGGGGTTGGGACTGAGGTTTTTGCAAAAGGGCTCAAACAGCTGGTGAGAGTGCTCCAGAGGGGAGAGAGTACAGCCATCTTCTCTCCCGGAGTATTTTAGAGACTAAGGCGGTGCACGCGCACACACGCTTACCCATGTACACACACGCACACTCACACATGCTCATCCATGCATGCACAGGCACACACACGCTCACCCATGCACGCACACGCACGCATATGCTCACCCATGCACGCAAGGCACACACACGCACGCTCACACATGCATGCACAGGCACACACACATGCTCACCCATGCACACACACGCTTACCCAAGCACGCACACTCACCCATGCACACACACGCACGCTTACCCATGCATGCTCACACACGCATGTTCACCCATGCACGCACACTCACCCATGCACGCACACACACGCTCACCCATGCACGCACATGCACGCAGGGACTATGACAGACACCGGCAGTGGCGCGTCTCGTCTCGCCCCAGCTAGGTCTGAAGGCTTCCTGCCCGGGGGCACTCACCCAGGCCTCCCCACTGCCGCGCTCAGGGGCCGCAGGGCTAGTGGCCCAGGCCCCCTCCCGGGTGGATCTGTGTGAGATGTTAAAGGGTCTTCTGACAGCAGGCCACACACGACACGACACCACTCGCAGGCAGAAGGCAACACCCTGTCACACACAGCTAGAAACAGAGAAGGCAAGGCAGGAACCGACAGTGTCACAGTGAGGAGGGGCAGGAGCTGGAGGGGCGGCTTATGTACGGCGAGGGCGAGGCGGGCTTCCCGGGCCCTGGGGGCTGCGAGTGTTTCCGTCCCCCATCCTCTGGCCACTAGACCTGCAGCGCCCCCACAGGGAAGTGTCCGGGGGTGTGGAAGGGGCTGCTCTGAGAGAGACTCTCGTCGGGGCTTCCAAGCGAGTAAAGACGCGGTTTCTTAAAAGCTCTGTATCAGAACACCGAGCCTCACGTAAGAAACACACATACACACACACACACACACACACACACACAATGACATCAGCTCGGGATCTTGGACAGCCAAGTGACTTTGGCTACCTGTCTAAAGACAGCACTACGGAAACACGGTCATCTGACTGACGGCACAAGGAAAACGGGATACCCACGTGCAAGAGAGTGAAGCCGGACAGCGCCTGGCACCGCGCAGGAGGAAGCCAGGGGTGGGTCCGAGTCCTAAATGTAAGATCTGACAGTGTAGAAGAAAGCAGGGAGGACCCTGCCTGTCGCTGGACTTGGCGATCATTTCCTGGCTATGCAGTATAGGTCAGGTAAAAACCGAGAAGCAGGACTATATAAAATTAAAACCACTTCAAAAAAAATTACAATAGAGTCAAAACAGCATCTGGGGAGAGAGGGAGATGCAAATAAGTGTCTGAGGGGAGTGGTATCTGGATTGTAGGAAGAGCTCACACGACTCAACAAGCACAAGCAAATCCCACCATTAAAAGTGGGCAAAGGGCTCGAACAGGTTCTTGTCTGAGATGCAGTGAAAATGGCACACAGACCCACGGGCAGATAGTCAACATCAATAGTCAGTAGAGAAATACAAATCCAACCCACAAGACACACCCCCTAAGAACGGCTACTATCAAAAATACAAAAAGTATTGGCAAGGGTGGAGAGAAAATAGGGAACTCCATGCATATCTGGTGGTGGGAATACACAACGGCACCACCATTCACAGAAACAAGTCACTGGGAAAGAGAAGAAACAAAGCCGGAAAACACACATTTCTATACGGTCAGTAATTCCGTGTCTCAGGATAGACACCAACAGAAGTCGAAAGCCAATCGTCAAAGACACGTCGGTACACTCAAGGCCACAGCAACCTCCTTCACGACAGCCCGTGTCCGCGGGGAGATGAACGCGTCCGGTCACACGCTGCTGAAGACGGGAACGCGCTCTGGGAGCTGCATCGGCCGGCGAGGGCAAGTGCTCAGCCGTCAGAGCGAGCGCACACCGGGACGACGACGACGACGACGACGACGACGACGACGACGACGACGACGACGGTCTAGGCTGCGGCCGTCTGAACGCGAGTCTCTGCGGCCCGTCTGTCTGTCTGTCAGCACCAACACTGGCTACGTGCGGGCCGCCGCCGCCCCAGATGCCCGTCAACACATGGACGCGCTTACAATGGAATATTATTAAGCCCGGAGAAATGCAATTCAAACACGAGCTACAGCACTGATGAAACTCAAGGATGACAGACGACGGGAAGCAGGTCAGTCGCAAGAGATTTCACCGCGTCCGGTTTTTCTTACATGAGGGACGTGGTGTCGTGAGATTCATGAAGACACCAGGAGCGCTGAGACGCCGCTGCGTCATTTTCTAGGGCCGAGTCTTCCAAGGTGGAGTGGCAGGGACATCCCCGGGCACAGCGTGGACGGACTCGCCAGCGCTGAACCGGACGCCGCGACACGGCTCTGATGGCAGATGCCGCCCCCCCCCCCCCCCCCCCGCCCCCCGTGTGCTGTGCCTACTGGCACCCAGACGCAGCGCGGGGCTCCTTGGGGCCAGCCGGCACCGCCCGCACTCCCTCCCTCGCAGGCCTCTGATGTCTAGGGAGTTGGGAGCTGCCCCGAAGGACAGGACGCACACTTCCCTGGACTCCGAGGCCTTTCCTCAGGGCGACTTCTCTGCCGCCTGGTGCTTGGTGCCTGGGACTCTCGCGGCAACTTCCCGGGTCAGCTGGACTCTAAGATGCTTCTCTAGAGCGAGATTCCTGGCGGCAAATGAGGCCGGGCTTCCCAACAAAGACCTGGCCACGTCTGCCGGGCCCACGTTGTCCTGGCCTGTTGGGAATGCTTTGCTCTTCAGTAAGGCAAGTTACTGTGTGAAAAGTCCCCTGCTTCGTGGGGCTTAGAAAGCCTGTATTTAATATGGATTTTTTTTTTTTTTTTTTTTTTTTGGTTTGGGGCTGAGTAAGACTAAAATGAACGGCCTTCCCTTCACCATAGCCTTAAGGACTTTGTTCTGGTGTGAATGGGAGCGGCCCATAAACGCGGAGCCGTATTTGAAAGCATGCCCGCACCCACCCCGGTGCAATTCCCGCCACACTAAGTCGGACCGCGCCCAGGGATGCCCAGCTCTGCTCTCTTGGCGACTTTGCTGCGCTGGGAACGATCGGCCGTGTGACCAGGTGGGACCGTGTGGACTTTGTGGCGTGGGGCAGAGCGGGGCTTCCCAGAGAGCCCCCCCACCCCGACCCCAAAACCCGGCCTGCGGGAGTCCCCACAACCAGCTGGGCGCGGCGCGGCGCGGCATCTACTCGGCGTGCGCTCTCTGGTGCTGAGCGAGGTGCGCCTTTCTCAGGAAGGTCTTCTCACAGACGCCGCACTCGAAGGGCCCGAGGCCGGCGTGGGTCTTCTCGTGCCCGGCCAGTGCGGCCCTGCTGCGGAAGGCCTTCCCGCACTCGCCGCAGCCGTGCAGCCTCTCCCCCGCGTGCGCTCTGCGGTGCGCGGCGAGGCGGGAGACGCGCCCGAAGGCCTTCCCGCACCGCGCGCACCTGTAGGGCTTCTCGGAGGCGGAGGCCCGGCGGCCCAGCGGCTTGCTGAAGGAGGAGAAGGCGGAGGCGGCGGCCCTGCGGCCCGGCCTCTCCCCGGGCGGCCCGTTGCGGACCCTGATGGTCAGGTGCGTGTGCCTGAAGCTCCTCCCGCACTTGGCGCAGCGGAAGTCGCGCTGGCCCGCGCCCGGGGCCCCCCTCCGCCTTCTCCCCCCACGCGGCAGCGCCCCGCGGGCGAACCTGCCCCCGACCTTTCTGGGACGCTGCCTCCTAGTCACCTTGGGAGGCCGGCTCGGGCTCCGGCTCCTGCCCGCGCCCTGCGGTCCTTTGGCCGGGGGCCACGTGCTCCTCCAGGCGGCTGCCGGCGCGGCCCGGGATCCGTCCGAAGCACCTGTCGCACCTGTCGGCAGAAATGCCGCGAGTACAGGGTCACTGGGCAGAGGCGGCAGAGCCCGCTCACCCGTGTCACACGCCCGCAGCGGTCGGTCCCGGGGTCACTCCCAGCGGGAGAGGCAGCCCCCAGTGCCGCCCTGGGAGGGGACTCCAGGCCCGGGTCGGCAGCTGAGCCCAGGTGTCTGGGGCTGGAGCACGGGGCTGGAGCACGGAGCCGGGTGTGGGACATCACGAGGGTGGGAGAGAGAAGGAGGGAGGGAGAGGGAGAGAAGGAGGGAGGGAGGGAGGGAGAGGGAGAGGAGGGAGGGAGGGAGAGAGGGGGGAGGCAGGGAGAGAGGTGCTCAGAGGACAGGCTTCATGGCCTCTCCCGGCCCCCAGCCCCCATCTTGGCTGCTGTTGTCCGACCCACGCGAGAGAGGACAGGCGGCCAGGAAGGAACCGGGCTGCGGTGAGCGGGCGTCCAGACCCGGCCCAGGGCAGGGCGATGCGGGCCAGTGTGACGGCGCCGGGCAGCCGCGTCAGGAGCGGGCCTGCGGACAGCCAGACGCCTTCGGACAAACTCCTGGGGGCACTTAAGAGTCGCGGGGAAAGCCACCCTCTGGGGCCAGCCTGGCGGGGAGGTGCCCAGCAGGACGGGAAGGATGCGGGACGGGGCTCGGGCAGGGCTCCCACGAGCAGCGCCAGGCAGGTCTGAAGTCACCGGTGGGCAGAGCCAGCAAGGCGCCGGGCACCAGTCGGGACGAGGCATCCCGCGGGTCTCCCACATTCCGAGGCGCCAGGACCCGGAGCGGCAGGGCCGGGCGGGCGGCCGGTACTTGGCGGAGTGCGGCCCTGGAAAGGGGGCACGGGAACCCAGGCTCCAGGAAGGTGGTGGCTCTTACCTGTGGGCGCCAGCGGGGCGACGTCGTTCAGCATCGCGGAACCGTACCGCAGCCTCTGGCCTCGGTCAAGGGCCCCCTCCTCCTGGGAGAACAGGCACAGCCTGAGACCTCACGGCTTGTCCCGGGGAAATCTCAGGGTGCCGGGTGACCGGAGAGCCACCGGTCACAGTCCTTAGCCGCACCCATCACCACACAGCCCCCGAGTCCCAGTCCCTCCACTGCCTCTGCACACAGGGTGCCTGGTCCCACCTGCCGCTTTAACTGAGCCACCGAGCACCGAGCACCTGTGGGGGCCTCCTGCCTGCCGGCTGGCCCTCCCCAACTCTGTCCCCGGGAGAAGCCAGGCCGCGCTCTGTCCACTCACTGGTGCTCACCCCGCAGTCTTCCCGATGGATCCTGCCACCCCTCCCGCTCACCTGCCATCCTGCAAGAGGTGACTCGGTCCTCAGAGGACAGCAGCTCGGGCTTCCCCACCACCCTCCCTCTTTTTTGGCTCTTTCCCCCCTTTGGAAGTTTGGTTGTTGTTTTTTTTAACCACAGCATTGCTCAGCTTTGACTTAGGGTGGTGCAGGGGATTGAACCTGGGACATTGGAGCTTCAGGCATGAGAGTATTTTGGCAGAAGTGTATGCCGTCACCCCTGTGCGGAAACGGTTTTTAAAAAATATTTATTCCCTTTTGTTGCCCTTGTTTTATTGTTGTAGTTATTATTGTTGTCATTATTGTTGGATAGGACAGAGAGAAATGGAGAGAGGAGGGAAGACAGAGAGGGGGAGAGGAAGACAGACACCTGCAGACCTGCTTCACCGCCTGTGAAGCGACTCCCCTGCAGGTGGGAGCTGGGGACTCGAACCAGGATCCTTATGCCGGTCCTTGCTGTGGTGTCCCTCACTCCCACGCCCCCAGGTCATAGGCCTGGGCCCTGGGTCCGACCCCTGTGCCCTGCCCCTCCCCCCCCCAACATCCAACAAGCACACGAGGCTCAGCCTCCCCTCAGGCGCCGGGACATCCAGACCCTGCACCCAGGGCACCCGGCCGGAACTGCCACACCGTCACACGTACAGAAACTGGGACCGAGTCAGGGGCCTCAGGACAGGGGAGGGGAGGGGAGGGCTTTTTTTTATTGCTAACTGGATTACTGCTGAGGTTCAGATGACTCCACTGAACACCCGGTGGCCCCCCCAGACACACAGACAGAAAGGAGACACATGCAGCACTGCTCACCATTCATGAATCCTCCCCCTGAAGATGAGGACCAGAGGCTTGAACCCGGGACCTTGTGCATGGTAACACGTGCTCTAGCAAGCATGCCACTGCCTGGGCCCAGTGACGTTTTTAAAAATTATTTCGTGTATTTTAACATTTTTCTTTATTTACTGGTTAGAGACAGCCAGAAATTGAGAAGGAAGTGAGAGAGAAAAAGACACACCTGCGGCAGGCTTCAACACTCTTCCCTGCACCCCCCTCTTAAATTTACATTTCTTCTTCTTAAAAAATTATTTTTTAAATTATCTTTATTTATTGGCTAGAGAAAGCCAGAAATCGAGATGGAAGTGGGAGCTAGCGAGGGAGAGAGATAAAGACCCTGCAGCAAAGCTATGCCCTGCAAGTGTCTTTTTTCTTCTTTAATAAGAGACAGAAAAAACGAGGCGTGAGGGAGGCGCTGGCAGGACCGCCCAGCACTGAGGCCGCCTTCTGCCTCCGTCCTGAGTTACCTGCGCTCTACGGTCGTGCCCTCACCGGCCCATATGACGTCTATATTTTTAAATATATTATTTATTTTAAATTTTTTATATTTATTCCCTTTTGTTGCCCTTGTTGTGGTTATTATTGTTGTTACTGATGTCGTCGTTGTTGGACAGGACAGAGAGAAATGGAGAGAGGAGGGAAGGCAGAGAGGGGGAGAGACAGACAGACACCTGCAGACCTGCTTCACCGCCTGGGAAGCGACTCCCCTGCAGGTGGGGAGCCGGGGGCTCGAACCGGGATCCTTACGCCTTGCGCTCTGGCCACATGCGCTTAACCCGCTGGACCACCGCGGACTCCCTATTTACTTATTCTGGGGAGAGAGAGCCAGAGAGCAACACCAGAGCACTGCTCAGCTCGGGCTTATGGTGCTGCAGGGACTGAACCTGGGGCTTTGGAGTCTGTTTGCAGAGTCGAGCTGCTGTCGCCCCCGCCCAATGGCGCCTTTGTTGTTTCAGCGGACAGAGAGACATGAAAAGGGTGGGGGGACAGGGAGGCAGAGACCGCGACCCGCATCACCCTGCAGGTGGGGGCTGGGGGCTCGAACCCGGGTCCTTGCACAGGGTGACACGGGGCGCTGGCGACTCACCTGCACCGGCCTCACCTGCAGTCCCACCGCCGGGGGCGCCGCAGCCTGCGGGGAGAGGGAGGCCGTGAGACGCGGGGCGGAGCTGGGGCGCGTGCGCTGTCCGTCTGTCTGTCCGTCCCTCCCTCCCTCCGCCGCCTCCACACTCGCGTCGGGCCGCGCGGCCAGGCGGCGGCTGTAATGGCCCCGAGCGTCCACGCGGGGGCGGGCAGGTGCCTCCCTGCGGGCGCCGCGTGACGCGGCTGCTCCTCCCCCACCCGCGCCGCGGTCTGGCGGTCTGTCCGTCTGTCTGCGCGCACCTGCAGCCCGACAGCCCGACAGCCCGCCCCGGGGACCGGACACGGGACAACTCCCGTTTCCCCGGAGGGAGGGAGGGACGGGGCCGGGAGCGGGGCGCACACGTGACCGCGTGCCTGCCGGGACCCGGGTTCAAGCCCCCAGCAGCTCCCGGGGGGCAAAGCAGCAGCTACAGGCGTCTCTCTGTCCCACCCAACAAACTTCTAAAGTCTTTTTTTTTTTTTTTTTTTTTTAAAGGGATGGGGACGGAGAGGAAGCGACCGCGGCCAGTGCAGTGGGGGCTGGGCGCAGACCGGGACCCCCCCCCCCCCGACCCGGATGAGACTTGGGGGCCTGAGCAGCTGTCCCCACGACAACCCGGTGGCAGTGTTTCTCTTTGCACACGTGTGTGTGTGTGTGTGTGTGTGTGTGGTATTTTTACAGATGCCCGGCGCGCTGCTCAGCTCTGGCTCGTGGTGGCGCAGGGGACTGAACCTGGGGCTCCCCGGAGTCTGCTCGCGGCCCCGCCCGCGCGTGTGCGTCAAAGGGCGGGAAGGGGAGGGACAGGCACCCGGTCAGCGGGCGGCTCTCCTGGCTGGACCCGGGGCCCGTCTGCAAACGCCTATCAGGCCCGGAACCCGGCAGACTATCAAGAAGCAAACAAACAAAGAGGTGTGCGTGTGCGTGTGCGTGTGCTCGGCGGCTCTGGCTCCCCGCACGCTGCGCACCGGGGCTGGACGCGTCCATGTGCGGCCGGGTGGACACCGGCTGCTTCCGATTCACCGGCCGCCGTCCTGCGACCGCAGCGCCGCTCAGCTCCGGCTTCTGTCGGCGTCGGGGCTCGAACCCGGGGTCTCCGGTGCCCCCGCCCCGCCCCGCCCCGCCCCGGGCAGCTGTCTGCGGGCGGCGGCGCTCTACCCGGCGCCCAGCTGTCCCCGTCCGTCTGTCCGTCGGTCGGTCCGGCCCCCGCCCCGCTTCATTTTGTCATCCTCCTCCAGGTGTCGGGGCAGGAAAGGCAAACAAACCCGCCCGCCCGCCGCCAGCCATGTTGGAGCCGCCTGTTGATCCGCCGCCTCCCGGACCGTTAGCGGCTCCCGCCCCGGCCGCGGTCCTCCCCGTGTCCGAATGTCCGTCCGCCTCGCCTCCCGCGGGGACCGGCTCGTCCGGTGGCCCCGCGGCCGGTCCCGCCCGACCCCCGCCCGCCGCCCGCGCTCCGAGGACACACACCCACCTGAGTCGGGTCCATGGCGTCCCGCCCGCCGCGCCCACGCACAGCGACAGGCCGGGCTCGGGGCGCCGCGCTGCGGCAACAGGCTCCGCCGAGCCCCGGGACGCCGCCGCTGCCGCTCCCGCCGCAGTGTCACGAGCCCGCAGCCGATCCAGCCCGGAGACCCGCCGAGCCGGTGACGCGATCCCCGCGGGAGGATCCCGGAAGTTCCCCCTCTGCTGACGCACGTCACCGGGCCGAGCGCTCATTGGCTCCGCGGGCCCTCGGCCGCGGGGGCTGCTGGGAAACGTAGTCCCCACGGGGCCCGAGAAGCCCCGCCCACACCGGCGCCCCTTCACTCCCCTCCCCCACGGACACGAGAGCCAAGGGTGCCCGTGGGCGGCGAGACACGGGGCCTCCCGGGCCCGGCGTCCTCAGATCACCCCTCAAGTACTGACTAGTCTTCCCCTCCGAAGCCTGACGGATGAGAAGTGGCCGGCCGGACACTCGTCTACGTGGTGCCGGGGGGCCTGCAGGCCTGGGAGCACGCTCCTGACACCGGCTCTGCGGCCACCTGTCCTGCCGCCCTTCGGATCACAGGTCTACGAGTTGCAGATTCCCCTCACCAGTGAGCCTGCCCCGAGCCTCGGCACCGCCGCCACCCGCACCCCTGGCGGAGGGGCCCCGCAGTTCCCACTCGCGTCCGCTGCCCTCTGTAGGTCCCCGCCAGGGAGCTGGCAGCGGCCAAGGCAGGCACTGGGCTCAGAGCATGGGCCGGGAGTCCAACCCCCGACACCGCAGGAGCCACTCTGAGGCTCATTCTCTCTCCTTCCTTTCCTCATGAATAAACCTTTAAGAAAACCACACACATTTCTTCCCTCTGGGCCAAGTGGCGGTGCACCCAGCACAGCGCAAGGAGCCAGGTTCAAGGCTCAAGTGCCCACCTGCAGGGGGACGGTTCACAAGTGGTGAAGCGCCACTGCAAATCCCTCCCCCCCCCCCCCCCCCCCGTCTAGCCCTTCCTTCTTGATTTGTCTCTATCCAAAGGAAATACTAAAAAGAAACACAAGACAAAAAAAACTGAGGGCCTACTGGGAGCAGTGGATATGCCACACAGGGACCAAGCCCCAGTGATAACTGTGGCAGACAGAGACAGACAGAGAGAGACAGACAGAGAGAGAGAGAGAGAAGGAAATGGGGCCGGTAGCAGCGCCTCTAACGCTCCCTCTAACGTTAGCACGGCAGGCCAGCTGCTCCGCCAGCCCTTACAGCGCGTCTCACGCCGGCTCACTGTGCCAGGAGCCCGCGCGCCCCGGCAGAGCCGCGGGACGCCACTCAGTTCCTTGCTGGGAAGTGATCTGCCACTTGACACTGGCGTCAGCTGTCTGCCCGGGGATTTGGCATTAGCTTTCAAAGGTCATTTGTGAAGTGGAAATCTCGGAAAGTTTAGCGACTCTGGGAGAAAGCAGTGTTTTATGGGAAAGACTTTCAATGTCTTGGGCTCCAAGGTCCCAGGTTCAATCCCAGCACCACTGTAAGCCAGCGCTATATATATAATAACCAAGTAAATAAAATGACCAGTCAGAAGGGACACGGTTACAGTACAATGTACCTATGACAAGTGAAAAAGCCCTTATCTCAATGAGATCTGAGGAGAGACAATAGATTCTGAAGTCACAGTCTTGTGGCTGAGCTGGAACCTTGTGCAGACTCAGGGACTTGTCAACAAAATGCGTTTTTATTTCCTTTTTATCATCTTTTTAAAAATTTTTATTTCTATTTTTTATTTTTTAACCAGAGCACTGTTCAGCTCTGGCTTATGGTGATACGGAAGGTTGAACCTGGGACTTTGGAGCCTCAGGCATGAGAGTCTGTTTGTATAACCACCATGCTATCTACCCTCCGCCCAAGACAGACACCCGCAGACCTGCTTCACCGCCTGGGAAGCGACTCCCCTGCAGGTGGGGAGCCAGGAGCTCGAACCGGGATCCTTATGCCGGTCCCTGCGCTTTGCACCACGTGCGCTTAACCCGCTGCGCTACCGCCCGACTCCCTTTTCCCCTTTCTTTCCTACAGACAGCAATGTAGAGCAGAAAGTGAGACAACACTGTAGCTTCCCTCAATGCAGCAGAGGCCAGGCTGCAAGTTGAGGCGTGCACAAGGCAAAGCAGCACACTACCCAAGGGAGCTATTTTTCTCTTTCAGAACTGAAAACTGCTAATTAACTGTTCTTGCTGTTGTTGGGCAACGTTTCTCCTTTGGCTTCTTCTGCTTCTATCCGTGTCACACCAGGTTCCCCCGCTTCACCCCACACTCCTGATACTATGGCCATTAGATAAAAAGAAAGGGGGAGATGTTGGGCAGTAAGCCAGCTCCCCCCTGCTTAACGCTGTGGTCTATTTACATAGTCAGTGTTTTAACTGAGACCCGCCCTGCCTGCAGGACACTGGTTTAATCCCACTGGTTCAACTGTCTTTTCGCTCTGCCCCCTCTCCTAGTCACACCCTACCACTTCTTTCTTGGGAAGTATAAAAGAATCTTTTCTGATTAAACACATTGGTTTGCCTTCCGGCTCCGAGAGTCCCAGAGTCTCTCTCCTGTGACGCTAGTCCGACACGAGTTCCTGATTCCTCTCCCACGCAGCAGCCTAGGTCGGCTCCAGTTGAGTTCTCTCCAACCCAGAGAGCACTTGCTTGGGAAGAAGCCCCCTCAGGCTCTCCCGGCAGCTATGGCCTGGGCCATAGCTGTTCTTTAAGAAAAGGATACTGAAATTCTATGGTGTTGGTGGGGACATAAAGAATGGGAACAGAAACAAAAAGCCAAGGCCCGAATCCCGGCATCCCCTGCTCAGGTGTCTCACAAGGCTGCAAGCACCTTCCAGGCAAAGTCTCTAAGACTTAGACGATGCCGATACCCACCTGCAGACACAGGAAACCACGCCCTTTCCTCGTGAGCTCGCCATGGATCGAAGACCTACATGAAGGACTCAAAGGAGAATAGTCTCAGGAGAAAGCAGAGAAAGTGGGCTAGCTGACAAGTCCTTGGCTGTGACACCAAAAACCCAGGCAAGAAAAAGAACACTTGGCCCACATCAAACATAATGGCCAGGGAAGAACCATCTTGGTTCTGCAAGACTTTCGTGCCCGAGACTCCAAGATCTCAGGTTCAATCCCCAGCACCACTATTAGCCAGAACTGAGCAGGGCTCTGGAGGGAAAAGAAAATAAACAAGCCCAAGAGACACGAAGTCCTGGGTTCTATCCCTGACACTGCGTGTACCAGAGTGATGCTCTGGCTCTGGTTCAGGTTCTCTCTCTCTCCCTCTCTCTTAACCAGAGCACTGATCATCTCTGCTAAGGTGGTGCGAGGAATTAAACCTGTGTCCTCGAAGCCTCAAGCCTGAGAGTCTCTTTGCATAACCATTATGCTGTCTACCCTGCCCTCCCTCTCTCACACAGTTTTTTCTTTAAACCTTAAAACCTGTGAAAAATAGCCAAGTGGGAGAAAGTATTTATAAGTCATGTATCTGACAACAGGTTAATACTCAAAGGAATACATACAGTGGTCCGGGAGGTGGCGCAGTGGATAAAGCTTTGGACTCTCAAGCATGAGATCCTGAGTTCAATCCCCGGCAGCACATGTACCAGAGTGATGTCTGCTTCTTTCTCTCTCCTCCTATCATTCTCATAAACAAATATTTCTTTAAAAAAAAATCTATACAAAGAACTTATACCTTTAAAATAAAAAGATGAGCTGGGAAGACAGCATAATGGTTTATGCAAACAGAGTTTCACGCTGGAAGCTCTGAGGTCCCAGGTTCAATCCCCACCACAAGCCAGAGCTGAGCAGTGCTATGGTCTCTCCCTAATTAAAATAAATAATAAAAAAAGAGTAAAATAACCCATTTTTTAAAATGAGCACATGCTCATTTAAAAAAGTAGCATGGCAGACTTTCATGCCGTGCTTAGAGCCTGGGAGGTTCAACCCCAGGCACCACTATCACTCAGCAGAGCTGAGCAGTGCCTGATTAGAAAGAAAAACAGAGGGCCCGGTGGCGGCGGCGGCGGCACACCTGGTTGAGCGCACGCATTGCAATGTGCAAGGACCCAGGTTCAAGCCCGCGGTCCCCAACTGCAGGGGGAAAACTTCGTGAGTGGTGAAGCAGGGTTGCAGGTGTCTCTCTGTCTCTCTCCCTCTCTGTCTCTCCCTTCTGCTCAATTTTTCACTCTCTCTATCCAATAAATAAGTAAAAATAATAAAAAAAATTTTTAAATAAATTAAAAAAAAAGAAAAACGGAAAAGCTGAGAACTGGAACAGCCAGCTTCCCAAAAGCCTCCGCATAAATGCCGAGATCTCCTTGGCCCCCGAGAGAGTGCCTCTGAACAAGGAAACCCCGGTGCTCTGCTCGAGGACGCTCGCGGTCACACGGTCACCCGCACAGAGCCTCCTGGCCCCCGGCCCGGCCCAGGGCGCAAAAGGTACAGGCAAGGGCAGACCGGCGCTCACCAGCTTGCTCACAAAATGCCAGTGTGGGACCCTGGTGACTTTACGTGAAGCAAAATGATTCGGTCACAAAAGGAGAAAAGCACGGCTCTCCACAACCACCGGGAGCGCTCAGCTTCTTGGAGGCTGCGAGGCAGGAACAGCCACGGTCTGCAGGTGCCAGGCCGCTTCCCTTCGACCCTCCCTGTGCCGGTGCCAGTGCCAGTGCCAGTGCCGGGCTCCGGGGCAGCCTCCCCACTGTCCTCACTCCGACCGGCCGGCAGAGATCACGGCACCGTGGCCTGGCCTGCTTGGCCGGCTGCAGCGGCAAGACATGTCTCTACCTGAGCCAGAGTGGCCGTGCTGTGCCGTGCCGCCCCTACTTCCGACCTGATGGAGCGAGGTCTCCTGGGTCACCCGCTACTTCTGAGCCGTGAGCTCAGCATGGTGAAGCCCGCACTGCAGCCCACCCGCAAGCTCAGGGCAAAGCGCCCTGCAGTCCCGCCGGCGCCCACGGGGCAGGCGTTTCTCCAGAGCGGCCTCCACTTGCTAAAGCCTCGGTGTGACCTTCCTGCCACCCCGGCATGGCACTCGGATGCCCGCCCGGCCCCGCAGCCGGATGGAGTCCCCGGTGTTGCGGCAGGCTGGTGTGGTGCCTGCGCACAGCCCTCGGGAGGTCTCCGTGCGGGCTGAAGGGACTCGGGAGGGTGGAGCGGCCCTTCCTGACTTTCCCCCCACAGCAACACTCGGTGTCGGGGCGATGGGAGTTCAGGGTCTCTGACCCCGACGTGCTTGGAGCCGAGGCTGGGCACCGCCCGCACCACCGCGCTGAGGGCTGCCCCGTGTGAATGCTGCGGGGCTGGCTGTCCTCGGGCCCCCCCACCCGCGCCCACTCCAATCGCCTCCCGTGTAAACTCTGCGGGCGGCCAGAGCGACTCGTCAAGCCCCCACACACGCTGCTCCTCCGGCCGCCCACCATCACGCACCCCACGCTGCCCACCCGCCCCAGCCGCTGGTCCAAGGGGCCAGGCCTCAGAGTCAGCAAGTCCCCGGCCGGCTCTCTCTCTCTCTCTGGGCCAAGCCAGGCAGCCCTTCCCCGGGTTCCCACGTGCTGCCATGGGTCGGCACCCTGGTGCCCACCGAGCACGAGCTTGGGGCCAGCTTCCGGTCACCGCTCGTGATCACCTAGTCTGTGCTTGGGGCTGCGGGCGCTCCCCTCTCCCTCTGCCCCTGCCGGGAGGTGCCAGGCTCAGCCGGTCAGGGGAGCAAGCGAGCCCTCCACACCCTCCCCCGGAGCCGAAGTCTCCCACCGACGGGGGCCTCCACCGCCCTCTGCTCTCCACTCCGTTCCCCCCGCAGGTCCAGACCAGCCACGCAGCAGGCGAGCAGCCCCGCGGGGAAGCTCCAGCATGCGCGCCTCTCCATATGCGGGGCGGCTCCGGGCGGCTCCGCATCTCTAGGAACGGGTTCCGCAGGGACAGACCTGGCTCAGGAGGCGGGTGCTCCTCCAGTCACTCTCGCACTGGCTTCCTCATCTCATCAAGCTGGGCTCTGAGCCAACAACCTACAAACAGAAACAAATGTAGGTGGAAGCAGCCTGCGGGGCTGAACACAAATACATGCTCACCAGGTGTGCGGGAATCATAGAGCAGGGCGCTGGCTGAGCTCACACCAGGTGTGCGGGAATCACAGGCAGGGTGCTGGCTAAGCTCACCAAGTGTGTGGGAATCACAGGCAGGGCACTGGCTGAGCTCACCAGGTGTGCGGGAATCACAGGCAGGGCGCTGGCTGAGCTCACTAGGTGTGCGGGAATCACAGAGCAGGGCACTGGTTGAGCTCACCAGGTGTGCGGGAATCACAGGCAGGGCGCTGGCTGAGCTCACCAGGTGTGTGGGAATCACAGGCAGGGCGCTGGCTGAGCTCACCAGGTGTGCGGGAATCACAGAGCAGGGGTGAGGGGAAATGTACAGAGGGGCAGGTCACGAAGGGGGGTGTGTGGGGGGAGCACAGGGCAGGGAGTTGGAGCAGGACCGGCAATGCGGGAGGGGGCATGAGTGCCTTCCTGGCGGCAGAGGCCAGGTCCTCTCAGGATGGCCTGCAGTCCCAGGCTCCCCAGTTCCGGAGACCCACCCTTCAGACTTTTTTATTTTTAAACCAGAGCCCTGCTCAGCTCTGGCTTATGGTGGTGCCGGGGATTGAACCTGGGACTTTGGAGCCTCAGGTGTGAGTCTCTGCAGAAACGTTACGCTGTCTGCCCCGCCTGCTGCGTCTCGGAAGCTTATGCAGGAAACAACTTCCACAAGTGACGACCAGGTGGAGGCCTCAATCACTGGCCGGGGAAAGCCCAGGACGCGTCAATGGAGGGAGCGGCGAGGGGCAGCGGGACCTGAGCAGGGACCGGAGGGCAGCGGGTCTCTCAGACAAACTGCCGAGATTTCAGGGTCCACCGCCCACATCCAGCGGAGAAGCAAATAGAGGCCAGAGCTTCCACCTTCTGCTCCCCAGAAAGAATTGTGGACCAGGGCAGGGTAGACAGCATAGCGGTTCTGCAAAGAGACTCTTGTGCCTGAGGCTCCAAAGTCTCTAGTTCAGTCCCCCACACCACAGACCAGAGCTGAGCAGGGCTCTGGTTCAAAAACAAAGAACAAAGACAGAAACGCCTTACTCCCAGAAGGCGAAGAGGCAGGGAGCTCTGGTAAAGGGAGCCGTGTGGAACTGTACCCCTGGTACCTTACAATCTTAGTCACCATCATTGTTAACTCACTAATGGCGACTAAGACTTCAGGCTCCAATGCCCTTTCCTGCAAGGTCACGGGTAGCAGGATGGATTTCCTGGGGAAGAAGAAACAGCTCGCAAGGCCCAACGTGCTGCCAGGATGCAGGAGACAAGCAGCAGGAAGGAGGTGGGTGACCGTCCTGCCCGGCCCTGGATGCCAGGGGGGGGAGAGGGCCCCATCCTGGGCCAAACAGTCAGCCACAGAGAGAGCGCAGCCGAGTCTCAGAATCGCTGCCAGCCAGCCGCGCCCTTCCTTGCCCTTTCCCGGGACCCGGCACCCTGTTCCTCCTCCGAGCAGCTGTGCCGGAGTGCTGGCTGGCGGACACTCGGGCGGGAGTCTTGGGAGCCGCCCACCCCCAGGGTCCTGGACTCTCCTTCCCGACCCCACGGATCAGGCAGATCCAGAGGCCTCGCTCCCCTACCGCCAGACAGCCACCATCAACACCTGTTCCTCCCAGAGGCCCCTGCGGCCCCCAATCTGACTCTCTGTCACCTGAGCGTCCCACAGCAGGCGGGTCCCTCGCTCCCACGCCCCCGGTCACAGGTATGGGCACCCCCCAACATTTAAAGCACACGAGGCTCAGCCTCACCTCCGGGCGCCTGGACATTCAGACCCCGCGTGCAGGGCACCCTGGCCGGAAGTGCCACACGGCGTCACAGCTGCACGCGAACTGGGACTGAGTTCAGGGCCGAGGCCGAGGGGAGGGGAAGAGCCTTTATTGTTCCCTCCAGGGTTATTGCTGGGCTCGCAGCTGTAGTAAGACTCCACTGCTCCTGGAGACCACTTATTCCCATTTTGTTGCCTTTGTTGTCATTATTATTGTCGTTGTCATTGCTGTCGTTGTTGGATAGGACAGAGAGAAATGGAGAGAGGAGGGGAAGACAGAGAGGGGGAGAGACAGACAGACACCTGCAGACCTGCTTCACCGCCTGGGAAGCGACTCCCCTGCAGGTGGGGAGCCGGGGGCTCGAACCGGGATCCCTACGCCGGTCCCTGCGCTTTGCGCCACCTGCGCTTAACCCTCTGCGCTGCTGCCCGGCTCCCTTTTTTAAAATTTTTATTTATGAAAAGGACACACTGGCAAAAACCACAGGATAAGAGGGGCACAACTCCGCAGTTGCCACCACCAGGGCGTGGCGCTGGGCGACTCACCTGCACCGGCCTCACCAGCAGTCCCACCGCCGAGGGCGCCGCAGCCTGTGGGGAGACGAGGCCATGAGACGTGGGTCCCGCTCCGGCCAGCAGCAGGAAGCCCGCGGAGGCCCGGCTCGCCGTGCAGGGGGCACGACGGGCGAGCAGCAGCCATGACAGCACAGCGGTCCTATTGTGCCAAAGCCTTTCAAGCCTGAGGCTCGGGCCCCAGGTTCTATGCCCGGCACCAGCACCTGCCAGAGCTGAGCAGGGCGCTGGGCTCTGTGTCTCGGCATCTCTGTCGTTAAGATCAATGTTGTTTATTTTTAAATTTTTTTTAGTTTTATTTATTTTCCCTTTTTGTTGCTCTTGTTTTATTGTTGTAGTTGGTACTGATGTCATCGTTGTTGGATAGGACAGAGAGAAATGGAGAGAGGAGGGGAAGACAGAGAGGGGGAGAGAAAGACAGACGCCTGCAGACCTGCTTCACCGCCTGGGAAGCGACTCCCCTGCAGGTGGGGAGCCGGGGGCTCGAACCGGGAACCTTACACCGGTCCTTGTGCTTCGTGCCATCTTCGCTTAACCTGCCGTGCAACCGTCCGACTCCCAAGATCAATATTTTTAAAAATCCGGCTTTCTATGTGTTTCACTGCAAGCAAGCGAAATCATAGGTTTTAAGCTTCGACCGATATTTCTTATGCTGCTTTGTTTATTATTATTATTATTATTGCCTCCAGGGTTACTGCCGGGGCTCGGTGCCTGCACCATGAATCCACCGCTCCTGGAGACCATTTTTTCCCCTTTTGTTGCCCTTGTTGTTGGAGCCTCGTTGTGGGTATCGTTGTTATTGATGACGTCGTCGTTGTTGGAATGGACAGAAATGGAGAGAGGAGGGGCAGACAGAGAGGAGGAGAGAAAGACAGACACCTGCAGACCTGCTTCACCGCCTGGGAAGCGACTCCCCTGCAGGTGGGGAGCCGGGGGCTCGAACCGGGATCCTCCCGCCGGTCCCTGCGCTTCGCGCCACCGCCCGACTCCCTTTTTTATCTATTTAGTTCAACTATTAGACAACGTTCCGCTTCTCTCTGGAAACGCGCGTGTGTGAGGCCAAGGTTCGAGACGCACACGGCGCGGCCCTCCCGGCCCCGGGTTCGAGCCCGCGGCCCCCACCCGCAGGGGGGGAAAAGCGTTGCGAGCGGTGACGCAGGGCTGCGCGGGTCTCCGGGTGACCTCTGTCCCCCGACTTCTGGCTGTCTGCACCCAGTAAACGAAGACTGAAGAATAAGACATGAGAACAGCCACTGTGGCCCCGCCTCCCCCCCCCCCCACACACACACGCGCGGCGCCGCGCCCCGGGGACACACCCACCTGGGCCGCGTGCCGCGCCTCCCGCCACGCGACGACGGACGCGGGCACGAGCAGGGCTCCGTGCGCGGCCCCCGGCCCCTCCTCGCTCCCCCCGCGCCACCCGCCACGCCGATCCGGACCGGATACCAACGCGAAACCAAGGGCGCCTCGCCCAGCCAGGACACCGGAAGTCCCGCCCCCGGGTCGCGGCCCTGCAGCCGAGCGCTTCCGCCGCCGCCGCTTCCGCTTCCGCCGCCGCCGCCGCCGCCGCGCCTGCTGGGAGATGGAGTCCCTCGCGCCGCTGGCCCGTCCCGGAGGGTCTCCCGCTCTTCTCCCTCTCCTCCTGTCTTGTCTTCCTCGTCGTCTCTCCTTCTCGCTCTTTCTGGAGACAAGTCGGCTGGCGGCTTCGTTCCCAGGATCGGGCGCTCCGGAGCGGAGGTGCAGCCCACTTCCGCTTCCGCTCGGGAGACTTCCGGTTGCGCAGGCCGCCCTGACCCTGCCGCGGCGGCGCTGCCCCACAAGGCGGCGGTGCCGGCCCGTATCCGGTGCCGGGTGCCGGAGGAGACGCCGCCCGGCGCCGCTGCGAAGGCGGGACGTGACGTGGGAGGACACGAGCCGCCGCCGGCCGGGTTTCCGCTACAGCGTGGCCGCCGCTTCGCCGCTTCGCCGGAGCTGCGGTGCCCCGTCCACCGCCGCAGACGGGGCCGAAGGCGGGAAGGCGGGGAGGCGGCGGCGCGCGGCGCGTGATGTGCCCGTGTCTGTTGTCTGTGCCTCGCGAGGGAGGCGCGGGGGCTGCGCCCACATGGCGGCCCTGCCCCGGGGAGACCGGAAGTCGCCGCCACGGCGTCGGTCGCGGCCGCGGCGCCCATAGTCGTCAGAGGGTCCGCGCGGGGCCCGGCCACATGCCCGCCCGCCCGCCCGCCCGCGCGCGCACCCGCACCCGCACCCGCACCCGCGTCTCCACCTGTGCCCTGCCTCCGAGGCCCAGCCGATGCCCGAAGCCGCACAGAGCTCCTCTCAGCCTCCCCTCTGCCCCCCTCTCTCTCCCCCCCCCCCCCGCAGCCCTGCTCAGCTCCGGCTCATGGTGGTGCTGGGGGGCGAACCTGGGGCCCCGGAGCCTCCGGTGGGAGCGTCCTTCTGCAGCACGTGGGGGCTCTCCACCCTCGCACCCCGAGGTCCCCGTTCCCACGCACCGTCTCTGTCCGCCACAGCTGTCAGACATTCTGTATTTCACAGACTCAAACTGGGCAGATAGTGTTTCTCAAATTGGATTGTATTACCTTCGTCTGTTTATCGGAGAGAGATGGCCAGACAGAGAGAAGGAAGGGGAGAGAGAGACACCTGCAGCCCTGCCTCAAACTTGGCCCCTGCGCGCAGGGGCCCAGGGCTCGAACCCCGGTTCTCGCGCGTGGCAACACGGCCCTGCCCCAGGTGCGCCACCACCCGACCGGCTATTATTCTGACCACAGCGCTGCTCAGCTCTGGCTGACGCTGGTGCGAGCCACTGAATCCGGGACCCTGGAGCCTCAGGCAGGAAGAGTCTCCTTGCAGAACCACGATGCTGTCTACCCCGCCTTATTATTATTATTATTATTAATCAGTCACTGTGATTCCCCCCCACGCCAAGCAGTTGCTGTGAGAGAGACCATAGCACGGAAGCTTCCTTCAGTGCAGTGGGGGAGGGGGGCAGGCTTGGACCGGAGACGCACGTGTGGCAGGTTAAGCGCACGTGGTGAGAAACACAAGGACCGTTATAAGGATCCCAGGTCAAGCCCGAGGCTCCCCACCTGCAGGGGAGTCGCTTCACAGGCGGTGAAGCAGGTCTACAGGTGTCTGTCTGTCTCTCCCCCTCTCTGCCTCCCCTCCTCTCTCCATTTCTCTCTGTCCTATCCAACAACAATGACATCAACAACAACAATAATAACTATAACAATAAAACAACAAGGGCAACAAAAGGGAATAAGTATATTTAAAAAAATTCTTTAATGAATCTTACGCAAATAAACCTTTACGAATGCTGGGAGAAACGACAGCAATAACAATAATGACCACGACAGTTTCTTCTAGCGTTTGCCCTTCTTCCGTAGCCAGTCAACAGCGTCAGGTTGAGCCTGATGTCAAGTTTCGAGACCTCCTTTGAATCTGGAGAGGTGGCAGTAGTTGACTATGTGGGTCACAGTCTGTCTGGAGCCGCAGGGGCAGTTCGGGTCGTCTCTGGCTCCCCAGCGATGGAACATAGCGGCGCATCGGCCATGGCCTGTTTGATAGCGATTGAGGAGGGCCCGATCATAACGTGCTAGGTCAAAGCCGGGTTGACGCTTGCAGGGGTCTGTGATGAGGTGTTTGTTCTTTACCTCAGCTGACTGCCAGCTCTGTTTCCAAGAGTCTGGAACAGAGAAGTTCAGTGTAGGCGTAGGGGACCAGATTGGGTGACGAGACGTCAAGCGTTGGACAGGGTGGGCGAAGATATCCGCGTATATTGGCAGGTCCGGTCGAGCGTAGACGCGGGAAATGAACTTAGATGATGCCGCATCCCGACGAATATCTGGCGGGGCGATGTTGCTAAGAACTGGCAGCCATGGAACCGGGGTGGAACGGATGGTTCCAGAAATGATCCTCATGGAGGAATATAATTTGGAATCGACCAAGTGGACATGGGGGCTGTGGAACCATACTGGGGCACAGTATTCTGCAGTGGAATAGCATAATGCCAGAGATGATGATCGTAGTGTGGAAGCGCTCGCGCCCCATGAGGAGCTGGCCAGTCTTGCAATGATGTGATTCCTCGCGCCCACCTTTGCTGCAGTTTTTATGAGATGTTTGTGAAATGACAGGGTGCGATCGAGAGTAACGCCAAGATAGACTGGCTGGGCTTCATGCCGGATTCTCGTATGGCCAAGCTGCACATTAAGCTCACGCGAGGCCGATTCACCACGACAGTAAACAACAAGGGCAACAAAAGGAAAAATAAAAATAATTTTAAAAATGCTGAAGGGTAGAGTGACAGGTAGTATGCTTCTCTTCCAATATAAAACACTCTTACGGATTAGGGGGAAAAAAACAGCTTTTACCTGAATCGTTGGTATTACGTTCCAGCTTTGTTAAAATTTGTTTTGACCGGAGCATGACTGAGCTTTGTGTTACGCTGGTTTCAGGGATTGAACCTGACTCAGTGTCTCATGCATGAGTCTGCTGCTACCATTTTAACTTGAAATATTTTAACCCGCATTGAGACTTGTCCATTTATTTTTAGAATCAAACTTCTATTTCCAGCTAGGTGGCAGAGCAGACAGATGGACAGGATTTCTAAGTGCGATGTTCCAAGTCTGATCCCAGATAGCAAATGTGCCAATGTGCCGGCGCGCCGTTCTGGCTCCTTTTCCCTTTCCTCCCCTGGGATGGAAATAAGGTGTGAGTGTGTGTGTGTCTGTGTGAGTGTGTCTGTGTGTGTGACTGTGTGAGTGTGTGTGTGTGAGTGTCTGTGAGAGTGTGACTGTGTGTGTCTGTGTGAGTGTGTGTGTCTGTGTGAGTGACTGTGTGTGTCTGTGTGTGTGTCTGTGTGTGTCTGTGTGTGTGTGTCTGTGTGAGTGTGTCTGTGAGTGTGTGTGTGAGTGTGTGAGTGTGATTGTGAGTGTGTGTGTCTGTGTGAGTGACTGTGTGTGTGTCTGTGAGTGTGTGTGTGTCTGTGAGTGTGTGTGACTGTGTGTGTGTGTGACTGTGTGAGTGTGTGTCTGTGTGTGTCTGTGTGTGTCTGTGAGTGTGTGTGTGAGTGTGTGTCTGTGAGTGTGAGTGTGTGTGTGTGAGTGTGAGTGTGTGTGTGTCTGCTCATAGAGCTGGAGCACTGCGTTTACCATTTCCCTGCCACAGAAACCTTCTTTCAGAGGTGTAGATGCCGCGGCCCTTCCCGCGTAGTGGTGAGGTTCAGTCCTGGGCTGAGCGTGGTGAGACACGCCTCGGTGAGCTCCCTGGGCCCCTAAATGAAACAGGAGAGGGAGGAGGCAGCAGGTGGCAGGGCACCTGGGTGGGAGATGGCGCCGCGGACAGTGCGCCGGCTCTGCGGCACGACCCCCAATTCAGTGCCTGCATCACATCGCCAGAGCCCTGCCCTGACTCTTGTCTACGACCTCTCATGGACACTTCTTTTTTTTTTAGTGTATTACTGGATAGAGACAAGGGAGAAGTTGAGAGGGGAGAGGGAGAGAGCGCGGAAAAGAGACGCCTGCAGCCTGCTTCGCCACTCGTAAAGCTTTCCCTCTGCAGGGGAACAGGGGCTTGAACCAGGCTCCGTGCGCACTGTAGCCTGTAACATGCACTTAAACAAGTGCGCCGCTCCCTTGACCCGGTTAATTAGCTTTCTGCGAGGAGGGCTCCAGCCTGGGACCCTGTGCAGCCTGGGAGGTTCTGAGTGTGGCCCTTGGCTCCGGGTCCCGTTTGCATTCTGATCATCAGTAACTGCCTTGTTTGATTGCCTTTTGTTGCCCTTGTTGTTTTTATTGTTGAAGTTATTGTTACTGACGTCGTTGTTGTTGGACAGGACAGAGAGAAATGGAGAGAGGAGGGGAAGACAGAGAGGGGGAGAGACAGACAGACACCTGCAGACCTGCTTCACCGCCTGGGAAGCGACTCGCCTGCAGGCGGGGAGCCGGAGGCTCGAACCCAGATCCTTAACGCCGGTCCCTGCGCTTTGCGCCACCTGCGCCTAACCCGCCGCGCCACCGCCCGGCCCCCGTCGTAGTTACTGCTGTTGCCATGGCTACCGGCTGCTCCCCGCGCCCCGCCGGCGACCGCTAAGCCAGAGCCGGGGTTGGACCGCGCTCCCGCCTCCAGGGCTGCGCGTCTCTGCGGCACCAGGCACCGCGGTCACGGGCGACGCGACGCGGCGTCCCGCCCACGCGGTGACAGCGGGGCCGCCGCAGGGACCGGAGCCGGGCGCCCCTCCCCGCCGCCCGCCCGGGGGCCCAGGGCGCCGCCCTCGCCCTCCCGGCGGCCCCCGCGCGGCCCGGCGTCCTGCTGTCGCTACCCAGAAGCCCTCGCGCCCGGCTCGCCGTCGTGGGGGGGAGGGGGCGTGTGTGGGGACCTGGGGCCGGGGGTCGCCCGCGTCTGCCTCCGCCGCCGCCCCGGACGGTGAGCCGGCGACGGACCCGGGGGTGTCGCGGGTGTCGGGGGCAGCGGTGTGGACGGTGCGGGGGGGGCAGGGGGTCGGGACCGGCAGGGCGGGGGTGTCGGGGCGGGGCGTGTCAGTGCGGATGTGTCAGTGCGGGCGGAGCGTGTCAGTGTGGGCGGGGCGTCGGGCCCGTCGTGGGCGGGGCGTGTCAGTGTGGGCGTGTCAGTGTGGGCGGGGCGTCGGGCCCGTCGTGGGCGGGGCGTGTCAGTGTGGGCGGGGCGTCGGGCCCGTCGTGGGCGGGGCGTGTCAGTGTGGGCGGGGAGTCGGGCCCGTCGTGGGCGGGGCGTGTCAGTGTGGGCGGGGAGTCGGGCCCGTCGTGGGCGGGGCGTGTCAGGGGCGGGTTGTTGGTGGGAGGTGTCGGGGCAGCATGTCGGGCTGGAACCCAGATCCTAATGAGGGTCCTTGAGCTTTGCACCATGTGCGCTGAACCCGCTGGCCGCAGGCCCACACTTGTGTGTAGCGGAGGGAGAGAGACACAGAGCAGAGACACAGGAGACAGAGCAGAGACACAGGGGAGAGACAGAGCAGAGACACGGTAGAGACAGCAGAGACACAGGGGAGACAGAGCAGAGACACAGAGGAGACAGAGCAGAGACACAGGGGAGACAGAGCAGAGACACAGGGGAGAGACAGAGCAGAGACACAGGAGACAGAGCAGAGACACAGGGGAGAGACAGAGCAGAGACACAGGGGAGAGACAGAGCAGAGACACGGGAGAGACAGAGCAGAGACACAGGGGACAGAGCAGAGACACAGGGGAGACAGAGCAGAGACACAGGGGAGAGACAGAGCAGAGACACAGGGGAGACAGAGCAGAGACACAGGGGAGAGACAGAGCAGAGACACAGGGGAGACAGAGCAGAGACACAGGGGAGAGACAGAGCAGAGACACAGGAGACAGAGCAGAGACACAGGGGAGAGACAGAGCAGAGACACAGGGGAGAGACAGAGCAGAGACACAGGGGAGACAGAGCAGAGACACAGGGGAGACAGAGCAGAGACACAGGGGAGAGACAGAGCAGAGACACAGGAGACAGAGCAGAGACACAGGGGAGAGACAGAGCAGAGACACAGGGGAGAGACAGAGCAGAGACACAGGGGAGAGACAGAGCGGAGACACAGGGGAGAGACAGAGCAGAGACACAGGGGAGAGACAGAGCAGAGACACAGGGGAGACAGAGCAGAGACACAGGGGAGAGACAGAGCAGAGACACAGGAGACAGAGCAGAGACACAGGGGAGAGACAGAGCAGAGACACAGGGGAGAGACAGAGCAGAGACACAGGGGAGACAGAGCAGAGACACAGGGGAGACAGAGCAGAGACACAGGGGAGAGACAGAGCAGAGACACAGGAGACAGAGCAGAGACACAGGGGAGAGACAGAGCAGAGACACAGGGGAGAGACAGAGCAGAGACACAGGGGAGAGACAGAGCGGAGACACAGGGGAGACAGAGCAGAGACACAGGGGAGAGACAGAGCAGAGACACAGGGGAGACAGAGCAGAGACACAGGGGAGACAGAGCAGAGACACAGGGGAGAGACAGAGCAGAGACACGGGAGACAGAGCAGAGACACAGGGGAGACAGAGCAGAGACACAGGGGAGAGACAGAGCAGAGACACAGGGGAGAGACAGAGCAGAGACACAGGGGAGACAGAGCAGAGACACAGGGGAGAGACAGAGCAGAGACACAGGGGAGAGACAGAGCAGAGACACAGGGGAGAGACAGAGCGGAGACACAGGGGAGACAGAGCAGAGACACAGGGGAGAGACAGAGCAGAGACACAGGGGAGAGACAGAGCAGAGACACAGGGGAGAGACAGAGCAGAGACACAGGAGAGACAGAGCAGAGACACAGGGGAGACAGAGCAGAGACACGGGAGAGACAGAGCAGAGACACCGGAGACAGAGCAGAGACACAGGGGAGAGACAGAGCAGAGACACAGGGGAGACAGAGCAGAGACACAGGGGAGACAGAGCAGAGACACAGGGGAGAGACAGAGCAGAGACACAGGGGAGAGACAGAGCAGAGACACAGGGGAGAGACAGAGCAGAGACACAGGGGAGAGACAGAGCGGAGACACAGGGGAGACAGAGCGGAGACACAGGGGAGAGACAGAGCAGAGACACAGGGGAGACAGAGCAGAGACACAGGGGAGAGACAGAGCGGAGACACAGGGGAGAGACAGAGCGGAGACACAGGGGAGACAGAGCAGAGACACAGGGGAGACAGAGCAGAGACACAGGAGACAGAGCAGAGACACAGGGGAGACAGAGCAGAGACACAGGGGAGAGACAGAGCAGAGACACAGGGGAGACAGAGCAGAGACACAGGGGAGAGACAGAGCAGAGACACAGGGGAGAGACAGAGCAGAGACACAGGGGAGAGACAGAGCGGAGACACAGGGGAGACAGAGCAGAGACACAGGGGAGACAGAGCAGAGACACAGGGGAGAGACAGAGCAGAGACACAGGGGAGAGACAGAGCAGAGACACAGGGGAGACAGAGCAGAGACACAGGGGAGAGACAGAGCAGAGACACAGGGGAGAGACAGAGCAGAGACACAGGGGAGAGACAGAGCGGAGACACAGGGGAGACAGAGCAGAGACACAGGGGAGAGACAGAGCAGAGACACAGGGGAGACAGAGCAGAGACACAGGGGAGAGACAGAGCAGAGACACAGGAGAGACAGAGCAGAGACACAGGGGAGACAGAGCAGAGACACGGGAGAGACAGAGCAGAGACACCGGAGACAGAGCAGAGACACAGGGGAGAGACAGAGCAGAGACACAGGGGAGACAGAGCAGAGACACAGGGGAGACAGAGCAGAGACACAGGGGAGAGACAGAGCAGAGACACAGGGGAGAGACAGAGCAGAGACACAGGGGAGAGACAGAGCAGAGACACAGGGGAGAGACAGAGCGGAGACACAGGGGAGACAGAGCGGAGACACAGGGGAGAGACAGAGCAGAGACACAGGGGAGACAGAGCAGAGACACAGGGGAGAGACAGAGCGGAGACACAGGGGAGAGACAGAGCGGAGACACAGGGGAGACAGAGCAGAGACACAGGGGAGACAGAGCAGAGACACAGGAGACAGAGCAGAGACACAGGGGAGACAGAGCAGAGACACAGGGGAGAGACAGAGCAGAGACACAGGGGAGACAGAGCAGAGACACAGGGGAGAGACAGAGCAGAGACACAGGGGAGAGACAGAGCAGAGACACAGGGGAGAGACAGAGCGGAGACACAGGGGAGACAGAGCAGAGACACAGGGGAGACAGAGCAGAGACACAGGGGAGAGACAGAGCAGAGACACAGGGGAGAGACAGAGCAGAGACACAGGGGAGACAGAGCAGAGACACAGGGGAGAGACAGAGCAGAGACACAGGGGAGAGACAGAGCAGAGACACAGGGGAGAGACAGAGCGGAGACACAGGGGAGACAGAGCAGAGACACAGGGGAGAGACAGAGCAGAGACACAGGGGAGACAGAGCAGAGACACAGGGGAGACAGAGCAGAGACACAGGAGACAGAGCAGAGACACAGGAGACAGAGCAGAGACACAGGGGAGAGACAGAGCGGAGACACGGGAGACAGAGCAGAGACACAGGGGAGACAGAGCAGAGACACAGGGGAGAGACAGAGCAGAGACACAGGAGACAGAGCAGAGACACAGGGGAGAGACAAAGCAGAGACACAGGGGAGAGACAGAGCAGAGACACAGGGGAGAGACAGAGCAGAGACACAGGAGAGACAGAGCAGAGACACAGGGGAGACAGAGCAGAGACACAGGGGAGAGACAGAGCAGAGACACAGGAGACAGAGCAGAGACACAGGGGAGAGACAGAGCAGAGACACAGGGGAGACAGAGCAGAGACACAGGGGAGAGACAGAGCAGAGACACAGGGGAGACAGAGCAGAGACACAGAGGAGACAGAGCAGAGACACAGGGGAGAGACAGAGCAGAGACACAGGGGAGACAGAGCAGAGACACAGGGGAGACAGAGCAGAGACACAGGGGAGACAGAGCAGAGACACAGGAGACAGAGCAGAGACACAGGGGAGAGACAGAGCAGAGACACAGCAGAGACACTGGGCCGTGGGCCTGGTGACGTGTGCTGTCTTGCACGTGCCACCACCGGACCACTCTTTATTTTAAACTTTTTTTTTAGCTGTTTCTAAGTTTGTTTATTTATTATTGGGTAGCGGCAGAGAGAAATTTAGAAGGGAGTAGGAGGTAGAAAGGGAGAGACACCTGCAGCCCTGCTTCACCTTCACCACTCACAAAGCTTCCCCCCTGCAGGGGCGGCCCAGGGGCTTGAACCCAGGCCCTTGGGCACTGTGATGCGAGCGCCTAGCTAGGGGCGCCACCGCCCAGCCCTTATTTATTTATTTAGGCTTCTTTTAAAAAAAAATTTTAGTATTTTCCCTTTTGTTGCCCTTGTTTTTTTTATTGTTGTTGCACTTATTGTTGGTGTTATTGATGTCGTTGTTGTTAGATAGGACAAAGAGAAATGGGAAAGAGAGGAGGAGAGACAGACAGACACCTGCAGACCTGCTTCACCGCCTGTGAAGCGACGCCCCTGCAGGTGGGGAGCCGGGGGCTCGAACCAGGATCCTTATGCCGGTCCTTGCGCTCTGCGCCACCTGCGCTTAACCCGCTGCGCCACCGCGCGACCCCCTCATTCAGGCTTCTCGTGGCATCTCAACACTAGAGCGGACGCTGAAGCCGTCAGCGTCTTGAGTCTACAGCCCTCCTCCGTGCGTGGCTCACCAGGGTCTCCTCTCCCACTCTCCTCCTCTGTCCATCCTTTGCCGCTCCAGACTTTTCGTTGGCACCTTAAACTGAAGGATTGGGGGTCGGGCGGTAGCGCAGCAGATTAAGTGCACGTGGCGCAAAGCACAAGGACCCGCATTAGGATCCCGGTTCGAGCCCCCGGCTCCCCACCTGCAGGGGAGTCGCTTCCCAGGCGGTGAAGCAGGTCTGCAGGTGTCTGTCTTTCTCTCCCCCTCTCTCCATTTCTCTCTGTCCTGTCCAACTGTTGTTGTTACGACATCAATAACAATGGCAACAAAAGGGAATAAATATTTTAAAAGTAATAATAACCACAACAACAATAAAAAGGGCAACAAAAGGGAAAAGAAATATAAAGAAAAAATTTTTAAAAACCAAAGAACTGAAGTTTTGTCTTGCCCCAGTGTCCGGGAACACGCTGCTTCCTCTCGCGGGACATTTCCCCACAGGGTCGCCGTCCTTGGCTCCTCAGTTCCAGGCTGTCCTGCCAGGCCCTGCGGCTCCAGCCCTGTCAGCCACTGGGCGGCCTTTGGGGTTTGCTGTCCTTGGGCAGCTTGTCTGTCTGTCTTCACCAGGGAGCATCACCCAGGCCCCGGCCGCTAAGCAGGCTGCTCCCGTGCCTTTCCCTCCCGGGAAGTGTCTGGCCCAGCTCTCCGCTCCTGTGGACTCTCCCGTGTCCCTCTCTGCCGCCTCCCGGACCCAGACTTTGCGTCCTGCCCGCATGGTGGGTCTCCGCGTTCTCCCTCCCGGGTGTCTCAGCATGAATGAGTCCATTTCCAGACCCCTGCTTAGAGGCCTGGTCTGGTGGGTCACAGATGTATTTGCCTTTGTTCTCTGGCCTGACGGACACGACCTTCCCTGGCTCCCGGACAGCCTGCTCAGTCGCCTGGGTCCTTGGATTAAAGGTCTCACTCACATGGACTTACCCTTGACTTCTCTGAACGGCCTTTCTTTTCCTATTGTATTTTGATAGAAATGAATGTTTGTTCTTCGGCTGTCATTCAGCTTTGCCCTTTTGTCTTTGGACCAGAGCATCACTGACACATGTGATGCCAGGAACAGATTTGGGACCCAGCATGCTGAGTCCAGTGCTTTGCCCTCTGCCATATCCCAGCCTCTTTTTTTTTTTTTTAATTGGGGGGGGGGATTAGTGGTTTCCTGTAAACATCGAAAACCAGTAGTTTGTCCGGTGTGAGATTTCTCAGCTGCCCCCTGCTCCCCCTCCTCCATCATGTCCCAGCACCTGAACCCTCCCTCCCCACCCCAGTCTTTTTCTTTGGTACAGACACTTTATATATTTTATTTCTCATGAAGAAGATAGGAGGAGAGAGGACAAACACTGGACATCACTTTGCTACATGTGCTGCCAGGGACTGAACTCAGATCCTCATGCCTCAGAGTCCAGTGCTTTATCCATTACGCCATCCTCTGGGCTATTTATTTATTTCCCCTTTTGTTGCCCTTGTTGTTGTAGTTATTATTGTTGTTGTTGCTGATGTCATCGTTGTTGGATAGGACAGAGAGAGATGGAGAGAGGAGGGGAAGACAGAGAGGGGGAGAGAAAGACAGACACCTGCAGACCTGCTTCACCACTCGTGAAGCAACCCCCCTGCAGGTGGGGAGCCGGGGGCTCAAAACTGGATCCTTAGGCCACTATTGTGCTTCGAACCACCCGTGCTTAACCCGCTGGGCTACCGCCTGACTCCCAGTTATTTATTTTTTTGTGGAATATTTGCATTGTTATATGTCAATTTTTTTGGTAGTCCAGAGGAATTTTTAAAATTTATTTTCCCTTTTGTTGCCCTTGTTATTTTATTGTTGTATTATTGTTGTTGTTATTGATGTCGTCATTGGATAGGACAGAGAGAAATGGAGAGAGGAGGGGAAGACAGAGAGGGGGAGAGAAAGATAGACACCTGCAGACCTGCTTCACCGCCTGTGAAGCGACTCCCCTGCAGGTGGGGAGCCGGGGGCTGGAACCAGGATTATTAGGCTGGTCCTTGCGCTTTGTGCCACCTGTGATTAACCCCTGCGCTACCGCTGGGCCCCAGAGGGGGCTTCTTCTGATGAGGCAAAGGTGACATCTAGCTCCATGGAGGAGGAGGAATGTCCCAGAGTATTAAGTGTCATCTTACTCTGCAGTCGGGCGTCTCCTTTAGATTTGGCCGGCCGGGAACAGGGAACAGGCGTGGAGAGATGTCTACTCAGACCAGCAGGCCAGCTGGCGGGAGTGCGCTGCCCAGCCACGTTGCAGGGACCTCTGGTGCTGCTGTGTGCAGTCTGGATCTCCCTCTCCCCTCTCTCATTTTTTTTTTTTAATTCTATTTATTTTCCCTTTTTTTTTTTTTTACAATTTACTTCTTTATTGGGGAATTAATGTTTTATATTCAACAGTAAATACAATAGTTTGTACATGCATAACATTCCCCAGATTTCCATTTAACAGTACAACCCCCACTATGTCATTCATCATCTTTCCTGGACCTGTATTCTCCCCACCCACCCACCCCAGAGTCTTTTATTTTGGTGCGATACGCCAATTCCAGTTCAGGTTCTACTTGTGTTTTCTCTTCTGATCTTGTTTTTCAACTTCGGCCTGAGAGTGAGATCATCCCATATTCATCCTTCTCTTTCTGACTTATTTCACTTAACGTGAATTTTTCAAGGTCCATCCAAGATCGGCTGAAAACGGTGAAGTCACCATTTTTTACAGCTGAGTAGTATTCCATTGTGTATCTAGACCACAACTTGCTCAGCCACTCACTCATCTGTGGTTGGACACCTGGGTTGCTTCCAGGTTTTGGCTATTACAAATTGTGCTGCCAAGAACATATGTGTACACACACATCTTTGTGGATGGATGTGTTCCCTTTTTTTTTTTTTTTTAATTGTTGTTGTAGTTCTTATTGGCGCTTCTCCGTGACCTGACTCAGCCCTGCGCTGGCGGGGCCTCTGCAGCCTGGGCGCCCATGTGGCCAGCTCAGCCTCAGAGGGGCAGTGGGGACAGCGGTCTCCAGTTCTCTCTCTCTCTTCTCCAGGTTTATCACGGGGGCTCGGTGCCAGCACTACCAACCCACTGCTCCTGGCAGACAGTTTTCCACTTTATTGGACAGGACAGAGACATTGAGAGAGGAGGGGAAGCCAGAGAGGGGGAGAGAGAGAGAAACGGACATCTGCAGACCTGCTCCACTACTTTCATCAGTGAAAAGTGAAGGGTCCCCACTGCAGGTGGGGAGGCGGGAGCCGGAACCTGGATCCTTCCCTGGGCCCTTGCACTTTGTATATGCGCACCCCCCTCCACTCCCTCATTCCTTTCACTTCTCTCCTCCTTCCCTCTGCACTCACTGCCAAGGCTTCTCTGCCCAGAGCTGTGTCTGTCTCAGAAATGGACGGAGAGGGAGAGGGAGAGGGAGAGGGAGAGGGAGAGGGAGGGAGGCCTCACACCTGTTTCCCGCCCTGATTCCTGCTTCCCGCTTCCAGTCAGTTTGCGAGAGAGCAGCCCCTGGCCGCCCCAGCAGCAAGCACGGCCCCACAGCGGATCAGGCCGTCCCCCCACTCAGACGCCTCCCCAGAGGGGACCAGACTGCCGGCCACCCTGGCAGCCTGCAGGGCCCGAGGGGCGACACGCGTAGGCTGAGCTCCCGTGAGGGACCCGCAGGGCCGGTGCGGGGAGCCTGTGCTGCTGGGCGCTTCAGCAGTCACCCATGGCGCTGTGCCCAGCCCCTGCCCCGGCAGCTGTGGACCTGCTCGCTGGGGGGGGGGGGGGGGGGCTACACCCCAGGTGAAGGTGAGTCTGTGGCGTCCCCTGTGCCCCGGCGGGTGAGGTCGGGGGTGCGGCTGAGGGTCCAGGCCGTCTCCCTGGCGTGTGCCAGGCTCCCTGCTCCGCACCCTGAGACGCCTGGGACAGCTCCTTGCAGCAGAAGCAGCAGGAGAGTCAGACTCCTCCAGCCCACTTAGGAGATGGCCGGCGAGGGGGAGTCGGGCGGGGGCGCAGCGGGTTAAGTGCACGTGGTGCAAAGCGAAAGGATCCTGGTTCAAGGCTTCCCACCTGCAGGGGAGTCGCTTCCCAGGCGGTGAAGCAGGTCTGCAGGTGTCTGTCTTTCTCTCCCCCTGTCTTCCCCTCCTCTCTCCATTTCTCTCTGTCCGTTCAAATAAAAAGGAATCTTTTTTTTAAAAGATTTTATTTATTTATTAATGAGAAAGATAGGAGGAGAGACAAAGAACCAAACATCTCTTTGGTACATGTGCTGCCGGGGATCTAACTCAGGACCTCATGCTTGAGAGTCCGAAGCTTTATCAGTGTGCCGCCTCCCGGAGCACATAAAAAGGAAACTTGCTTCCAAGAGCGGTGGATTCAAAGTGCTGGCAGCAAGCTTCAGCAATCACCCTGGAGGAGGAAAAAAAAAAAAGATTTGAGAAGAAAAAAGAGAGAGGTCCAGCACATCACATTCAGTGACGGGATTGAACTCAGGATCTCGTTTGTAATGGTCTAATCACGGCAAATTAAAATTGAGAGACGGAGTCAGACAGTAGCACAGCGGGTTAAACGCACGTGGTGGTAAGGATCCCAGTTCGAGCCCCCGGCTCCCCACCTGCAGGGGAGTCACTTCACAGGTGGTGAAGCAGGTCTGCAGGTGTCTGTCTTTCTCTCCCCCTCTCTGTCTTCCCCTCCTCTCTCCATTTCTCTCTGTCCTGTCTAACAAGAACAGCAATAGCAACAACAGTAATAATGACAACAATGATATACAAGGGCAACAAAAGGGAAAAATAGCTGGGGGAGAGGGGGGTAGCGCAGCAGGTTAAGCGCACATGGCGCAAAGTACAAGGACCGCTAAGGTTCCCCGTTCAAGCCCCCGCCTGCAAGGAAGTCACTTGACAAGCGGTGAAGCAGGTCTGCAGGTATGTTTCTCCTCCTCTCTTGATTTCTTTCTGTCCTATCCAATAAAATGGGGAAATGGCTTCCAGGAGCAGTGGATTCATAGTGGCAGCACAGAGCCCCAGCAATAACCCTAGAGGAAAAAAAAAAGAAATCAGCCCAGCCAGAACTTGAAACTAATGAAGGGCTGATAAAACCTCCAAGCAAAAGAGGGAGCAGAGTTCAGAGCGGGCGAGAGTGCAGCACCTGAAAGATGCAGGGCAGAGCCGAGGCTGCGCCAAGAGAGCGAGTCCAGCTCCCTGGGTCTCGGAGGGCCGGGCCCGTTGTGCTCAAGGCTCCGGGTGCTCTGTCCAGGAGGAGTTGAACCAGGGCCTGGTGAGGCCCCTGGAAGGGAGGATGTTTGCTGCCTTGTTGAGCACGAGTCAAGATGTGGTCTTACCTCTCTCCTCTCCCGGATCAACTAGGAATACCAAAGGAGACCACCCGGACCGAAACAAGACAGGACTAGAATGACCACAGGAACCCAGTAAATCACCCGTGAGTACAAACACGTGTGGCTGGTGACAGAGAGGAGAGAGGGGCCTAAGGAGAGACTAAGTGACTGCTAACAGTTCAACAGTTTGTCAGTGGAGACACCACCTCCAGTCTGTTCCACCAACAAGGGGACAGCTGAAGGGAGGAAAGGACTCCCCAGAGACTCACCAAGTGCAACTCTGAGTCTCCATTGCTACTACCCTCAGAATCTGGAGCAGCAACAGGGAGGGACACCAGGGTACAGAGATCTAACCGGGAAACTCAGGAGAAGACCTATACCTCGGTGGCATAGCTGAGGGGCTGTGAAAGTCTCTTTGCATAACCACTGGATTATCTCTGCCACACCCTGCTTTATCTCTTGGTCAGGAGTCAGTGATTAAGCTAAGAAGCCTATTGATAGTTTAAAAGCCCTCAGGCTCCCATATCCTACAGGGGAAAAAAAAAAGGCTTTTACACCACTGAACTCCAACTCAGGGATTGAAAAAACTGTTAACTTATATAAAATGGTTAAAACAACAAGAAAAAATATTGGAGACTCAAACCAGGACAAGAGTCCAGCTAAAAGTCCTCCAGAGGGTGAAGCACAAAACAACGAGTTCAACATCCAAACATTAGCTAAGGAAATAATAACAGGAGTGAGTAAAGAATTTGAAAAAATTGTAATCAGAAATGCAGGAACAACAAATGAGAAAATGGAAGAAAATTCTAATTATCTCATGGTTATTAGAGAGCTGAAAGCTGAAATCGCTGAGCTAAGAAGGCAACTAGCTGAACAAGCTAAAACAGTATCAGAGCAGGGCAACAAAATAGATGAACTCCAGAAAGCAGTAGAGGGCAGAGAGAATAGAATCAATGAGGCTGAAGACAGAATTAGCAAGATTGAGGATGAATTAGAGACAACTAAAAAAGAAGTAAGAGATCTCAAAAAGAGATTAAGAGATGCTGAAAACAACAACAGAGTCCTATGGGATGACTTCAAAAGGAACAATATACGCATTATTGGCTTACCAGAGGAAGAAAGAGAAGGGGAGGAAGAAAGCATTCTCCAGGCCATAATAGCTGAAAATTTCTCTAGTCTAGACAACACCAAAGACATAAAGATTCAAGAAGCCCAGAGGGTCCCAAACAGAATTAACCCAGACCTAAAGACACCAAGACATGTCATACTTAGATTGGAAAGGAATAAGGATAAAGAAAGGATCCTCAAGGCTGCAAGAGAAAAACAAAGAGTCACCTACAAAGGAAAACCCATAAGATTAGCAGCAGACTTCTCCATACAAACACTACAGGCCAGAAGAGAATGGCAAGATATCTATCAAGTGCTCAATGAGAAAGGCTTTCAGCCAAGAATACTATATCCTGCTAGATTGTCATTCAGACTAGATGGAAGCATCAAAACCTTCTCAGACAAGCAACAGTTGAAGGAAGCAACCATCACCAAGCCTGCCCTGAAAGAAGTTCTGAAAGGTCTCCTATAAACAACCAGACCACCACAAATAGGACATATATCAAAACACTCTAAAACTCTACAAGAATGGCGTTAAAATATCTTCAATCTTTGATATCAATAAATGTGAATGGCCTGAATTCACCTATTAAAAGACACAGAGTAGGAAGATGGATCAGAAAACACAACCCAACAATATGTTGTCTACAGGAAACTCACCTAACTCAACAAGACAAACACAGACTTAAAGTGAAAGGATGGAAAACTATCATTCAAGCCAATGGCCCACAAAAAAGGGCAGGAACAGCTATTCTCATATCTGACATGATAGACTTTAAAATAGATAAGATTAAAAAAGATAGGAATGGACACTACTTAATGCTCAGAGGATCAGTCAATCAAGAGGACTTAACAATTATTAATATCTATGCACCCAATGAGAAGCCATCTAAATACATCAAACTTCTACTGAAAGAGCTACAGCAATATATTAACAGTAACACAATCATAGTAGGGGACTTCAACACCCCACTATCTCAACTTGACAGATCATCCAGGAAGAAAATCAGTAAAGACATAAGGGAGCTACATGAAGAGATAGATAAACTAGAACTATTGGACATTTTCAGAGTCATTCATCCCAAGAAACTGGAATACACATTTTACTCAAATCCGCATGGATCATTCTCAAGGATAGACCATATGTTAGGCCACAAAGACAGCATCAGCCTATTCAAGAGCACTGAAATCATCCCAAGCATCTTCTCAGACCACAGTGGAATTAAACTAACACTTAACAATCAACAAAAGATTAGTAACAGTGCCAAAATGTGGAAGCTCAACAGTACACTTCTTAACAACTTCTGGGTCAAAGAGGAAATCAAGGAAGAAATCAAAATGTTTGGAGAGTTCAATGAAAATGAAGACACAAGCTATCAAAATATTTGGGACACAGCTAAAGCAGTCCTAAGAGGGAAGTTCATAGCTATACAAGCACACATTAGGAAACAAGAAAAGGCACAAATAAACAGCCTGACTGCACATCTTAAAGACCTAGAAGAAGAACAACAAAGGAATCCTAAAGCAACCAGAAGGACAGAAATTACTAAAGTTAGGGCAGAAATAAATTACATTGAGAATAGGAAAACCATACAAAAGATCAATGAAAGTAAATGTTTGTTCTTCGAAAGAGTAAACAAAATCGACAAATCTTTAGCCAGACTCACAAAACAAAAAAGGGAGAAGACCCAAATAAATCGGATAGTAAATGAAAGAGGAGATATCACAACAGACACTGCAGAAATTCAACATATCATGCGAGGCTTCTATGAACAACTATATGCCACCAAGCTAGAGAACCTGGAAGAAATGAATGATTTCCTAGATACCTACCAACTTCCAAAGCTTCTCTCTTTCTCTCACCCACACACAATGATTTACATAATAATAACTTGTAGTGGGCGGGGGTAGATAGCATAATGGTTATGCAAACAGACTTTTCATGCCTGAGGCTCCAAAGTCCTAGTTTCAATCCCCCCACCCCCACCCTATAAACCAGAGCTGAACAGTTCTGGTAAAATAAAATAAAATAAAACAAAATAAAATAAAATAGTTGTAGTCTCTAGGACTTCACCAATCCAGGTCAACTTTTCAGTCATCCATACAGAGACAGAAAGACATTACAGTACCTAGGCTTCCTCCTAGGTGTAGTGTGGGCCAGGTTCAAACCTAGATCATGCATATGACAAAGCAGGTATATTACCCAAGTGAGCTATCTTGTCAAATCTCCACCCCTTCACCCTCATTATTTATTTATTTGTTTATTTTTACCAGAACACAGCTCAGCTCTAGCTTATGGTGGTATAGGAGGTTGAACCTGGGACTCTTGAGCCTCAGCCATGAGCATTTCTTTTCATGGCCATTTTGCTATCTACCTCCACCCCCTCTTATTTTTAAGAAGACATAAAAATGGCTCCTTTGGAAAAAAAAAAAAAAAAAAAAAGATGTGGTCTTAGGGGCTGAGCGGGAGCGCAGCAGGTTAAGCCCACATGGTGCAAAGCGCAAGGACCTGCGTAAGGATCCCGGTTCTAGCTCCCAGCTCCCCACCTGCGGAGGGAGAGGGGGTGCTTCGCAAGTGGTGAAGCAGGTCTGTAGGTGTCTTTCCTCCTGTCTTCCTCTCCTCTCTCCATTTCTTATTTATTTATTCCCTTTTGTTGCCATTGTTTTATTGTTGTAGTTATTGTTAATAATGTCGTCATTGTTGGACAGGACAGAGAGACATGGAGAGAGGAGGGGAAGACAGAGAGGGGGAGAGAAAGACAGACACTTGCAGACCTGCTTCACCGCCTGTGAAGCGACTCCCCTGCAGGTGGGGAGCCGGGGGCTCGAACCGGGATCCTTCAGCCAGTCCTTGTGCTTTGCGCCAGGTGCGCTTAACCCGCTGCGCTACCTCCCGACTCCCTCCTCTCTCCATTTCTCTCTGTCCTATCCAACAGCAACAACAGCTTTAACAACAATTACAATAACAACCACAACAAGGGTAAAAAAAAAAAAAAGGCAAAAATAGCCTCCAGGAGCAGTGGATTCGTAGTGCTGGCACCGAGCCCCAGTGATAATCCTGGAGGCAAAAAAAAAAAAAAAAAGTGGAATCAGCACACCAGCGCAGAGACCTGGGCTGTGTGACGGATGGCAGTAAACCCGCAGGCGGGCAGGTGGCTTGGGGTCCTGGGCCGGCTGGGAAAGGACTCCTGGGGACGGAGAGCTGGTCATCACCTGCCGCAGCCTGAGGCGTTGGCCCGTGTGTCACCCACTATTCCGTAGTATGTTAACCACCCGAGGCCAATAACAAGATAAAAATTATTGAAAAGGAGCCATTAGGGGCCAGGTGGTGGTGCAGCTGGTTAAGAGCTCACATTACAGGGCACAAGGACCTGGGTTCAAGCCCCTGGTCCCCACCTGCAGGGGGAAAGCTGCACGAGTGGTGAGACAGGGCTGCAGGGGTCTCTCGCCTCTCGAGTCATTGCTGGGGCTTGGTGCCAGCACTACAAACACACTGCTCCTGGCGGTCACTTCTCATCTTTATTGGATAAGGACAGAGAGAGATTCAGAGGGGAGGGAGATAGGGAGAGACACCTGCAGCCCTGCTTCACCACACGCGAGGCACCCCTCCGCGGGCGGGAGCTGGGGGCCCAAACCTGGATCTTTGCACTGGTCCTTGCACTTCGTACTATGCGTTTAACCCAATGAGCCACCGCCCAGCCCCCCCGTCTCTCTATCTACCCCCTTCCCCTCTCAACTTTTCTTTGTATCTATCCAGTAATTTTTTTTTTAATTTGCGGGTTGGGCGGTAACACAGCAGGTTAAGCGCATATGACATGCAGCCCAAGGACCAGCTTAATGACCCCAGTTTGAGCCCCCAGCTCCCCACCTGCAGGGGGGCTGCTTCTCAAGCAGTGTCTGTCTTTCTCTCCCTGTTTCCCTCCTCTCTCAACTTCTCTGTCATATCCAACAAAAGAGATGACAACAGTAACAAGGGCAACAAAAAATGGGGGGAAATGGCCTCCAGGAGCAGGTACTGAGCCGCAGGGATAACCCTGGAGGCAACAACAAATCAATAAATGAAAACTCAGAAGGAGCCACTCGTCTCCAGGGAATTCAGAAGCGGGTCCAGGCGGAAGCTGCTGCCTGGTACTGCCGGCCCTTCCCTGACCGCTGCTCGCAGGAGGGTGCTTGTGGACGCCTGGCCTCCCTCTGCTGCAGGAGACGGGAGGCCGGTGAGCTGTGCCCACAGACGCGGCGCTTTCTCTCAGGGACCAGCTCTCCCTTTCCATCCAGCTGCAGGACCTACAGCTTCATGCCGGCTCACCAGCTAGACACCTTCTGACGACGACGACTTTTCTCCTCTAAGAAGTGGGCTGGAGGGCTGGCTGGAGGTGCACTTGCGAGGTGAAGCTTTCCCGTGCAGGTGGGGACCAGGGGCTCGAACCTGGGTCCTTGAGCACTGTGATGTGAGCACTTAGCCAGGTGCGCCACTGGGCTCCGCCAGAGTGGGCCACGAAGATGGGTGGGGGCAGACAGCATGACGCTTCTGCAAAGAGACCCTCCTGCCTGAGGCTCCAGAGTCCCTGGTTCAATCCCCGGCACCACCGTCAGCCTGAGCTGCGACACTCCCAGGTCCCATGTGCCACCTCCGCCTGGGCTCCATGCCAGGAACCTACAGCAGGTGCAGGTGCAGGTGCAGGTGCAGGTGGGGGCTTCACCCCGGCACAGGTTACAGACCCCAAGTGCAGTCAACCCGCCGGCCACAGGCCGTGGAGGCCTGGGGGCACAGAGCCGGCCTGCCCAGCGCGACCTCCAGTCTCATTGGCTCTACTCCTACCTTTGGGTTCCTGGTTATTCAACGATTTGCCCTGCTTTGCATCTTAATGTTTTGCAGCCACCAAGTTACAGATGCCGCCCTCCTGACTCCCCCGGGCAGACGCCCTCCCCCGTGTGTCCCGGAGCCTCCCCTCCCCACAGCCCTGCCCCACGAGGGACAGACAGACACAGGCTGGGGTGTGGGTCGCCCTGCCGACACCCCCGTCCAGCGGGGAAGCCGCGACAGAAGCCGGACTCCCGCCTGCTGCTCCCGGAGGTGGCGCACAGGGCGGCCTCCAGTGCGGGCAGGGACGCGGAGCTGGCGGTGGGGCTGTGCCGGCAGCCCTCAAGTCTCGTTCTCAGCGTCACAGCGCTGGTGGCGGGATGGGCAGGGAAGCCTGGCGGCGCTGACCTGGGGGATTAAGCGGCTGTCTGCCTCCACGACATTGAAACGTCCGTCACACGAGATCCCAACAGAGACCGGAGGCCAGAGGACGACTTGCAGGAGCAGGAGCGTCAGGCCTCACAGGCGCACAGAGCGTTCGCCACACGGGCCTGGAGCCCCCGCCGCCCCCACGCCGCCTCCAGGCCCGTCCTGCACCCGCCTGCTTACGACCTGCCGATCGGGACGGAATCAGAGAAGCGGCGGGTCCCGTCCCAACAGAAACGCACCGGCGCCCGCGTCCCCAGCCGGGAAGGAACCGGGGCGGAAACCAGCCCCCGGCGGCCGCCCGCCCGCCCGCCCGCTCGCTCGCTCGCTCCCTCCCGCGTCCGCCGGGCAGCACCGCGGCCGCTCACCTGCCCGAGGCGGGCGGCGCCTGCTCTCCGCTACGGCGGCGACTCCCCGCCCGGCCCGGCCCGGCCCGGCCCCGCCGCAGCCGCTGCCCGCGCGAGCAAACACACAGCAGCCGCTCCCCGCGGGTAGCCGCAGACACTTCCGGGGACGCGGGTTTCCCGGCGCGGAAATGACGTCACTGCACGTCACCGGCCACGCGACCGGCGCTAGAGACTCTGGGAAATGGAGTCTCGTCTCGGGCTCCGGAGATGAAGCTGAGCGATCGCTGCCGGCCAGTCCCCGCAAATGCCAGAGGCGGGCTGCTGCTGCCGCACCATCAGGGCACTCGGTGTGTTCATTCAAGGCTGACAACCATCCCCCCAAGTTACAGAATCGCTAGCAAGTTAAAACAAAATCACTTGGTGTAGAGACAGAAGCTGAGAAGAAAAGGGGGAATAATACAGAGAAAGAGAGAGAGAGAGAGAGAGAGAGAGAGAGAGACAGCCCACGCAGGGCTGGACAGCAGTGGCTGAGGCTCCAAGGTCCCAGTTCAGTCTGTCACATCATCATAAGCCAGAGCTGAAACAAAGAGGACGAAGAAAGGGGGGAAAAAAAAGTTTCACTGCTCGTGAAGCTTCCCTCGCGCAGGTGGGGGACCAGAGCACTGCAGCGCGTGGGCTCTAGCAGGTGCGCCACCGCCCAGCCCCAGCGGCCACTTTTAAAAGCGCAGAATGTCTGGTCCAGGGTAAGACAGAGATGGGGCGATGCAGTAGGGGTGTCGGCAGCTACAGAAGTTGGTAGAAAAGCTGAGGCCTTTGGTTTCCAGAAAGACGCTTTGCGGTTGTGCTGTCAGAGGTTATTTGAACCTAGTGGAAGACACATTCATTCAAATAAGTTTTATTGCTACTTTATGTTCAGGCTACTTGTAAAATAGTTGCTCTTATCAAGTGAGCTCTCGCCCAGCCTAGATTCTCCGATTCTTTCAGAAACCGCTGAGAAGAGCAAATTACTATTTGCCATTTCTTTCCAGGCTACTGTGTCCCTTGCACAGTTGGGGCACATGTGAAAGGGAGCATCCTGTCATCAAGACAAAGACAGGAGATTACACTATCTCCAACCCTTGCTGACTTATTTCACTTGAAATTACAACAAGTGTTTTTGCTAGCAGTTGAAACTGTCAAAAACACCTGTGAAGTGGAAGTTACTAAAAGATATTAGTAATGACAACTAATATTAATAATGAAAACTGAAAGAAAGTAGTACAAATAGTTCTAGGGAAATAGCTTAAGAGAAACCACGAAACAAAACCCAGCCAAACAAGAACGGTCACCAGGAGCTAGGTGGAGTCTAGCAGACACTAAGCCTGGTGTAAAAAATACATCCGAGGAGTCAGGCGGTGGTGCAGTGGGCTAAGTGCATGTGGCATGAAGCACAACGACCTGCTTAAGGATCCTGGTTTGAGCCCTGGCTCCCCACTTTGCAGGGGAGTCACTTCATAGGTGGTGAAGCAGGTCTGCAGGTGTCTGTCTTTCTCTCCCCCAGTCTTTCCCTCCTCTCTCCATTTCTCTCTGTCCTATCCAACAACAACAGCAGTAACAACAATAAAACAAGGGCAACAAAAGGAATCAATCAATCTATCTATCTAGATATCTCTGAAGGCCCTGACAGTAGCTCACAGAGCCAAGCAGAGGAGACGTCTCTGTGTTGTCACCCATTCACTACACCCTTTGTTCTTCCCTCCAGTGTCCACTTGTAGAAGCCAAATTAAGTGGGGGAGTTGGCCGAGGACGGTCACCGCACTCATCAGCCATGCCTTCACTGCCACACACTCCCCAGAGCTTAAGAGGGGCAGTCGTATCTCTTCTGGTTCCCACACCAAGTTCTCAGGACTCGCACCAATGCCAACTCACTGGCAAGCAATGAGTCGTGAGCCGCACCAAAGACTTCCTACACACATCAGGCCCCTCTCTCGTGAGATCTGTCTGTCTCAGTACCGTGGCTCACAGCAAGGACTCCCCTGCATTACTGCACCCTCAGGTCTTTCTCCAGTATGAATCCTCTGGTGTTAGGAGTGTGAAGCAGCAGCTGGAGTTGCCCTGCTAGCCAAGAGCTGGTGCAGTGGGGAGAGTGCTCGACTTGCAGGCTTGAGGCCCTGAGTTGTGCCCCCAGTACCCCACGTGCTACTGTGCCGCTCGGGCCTCTCAGGAAATAAGCTTTAAAAACTGCTGTCTGCAGGCCTTTGCCGTGCGGGCTTTCCGACACCCAAGAAGCTTCTGTGGGTGAAGGCTCTCCCACACCCATGCGCTCACGGTGCCTTTTTCCAGCACGGGCTCTCGACGCCCAGTGGACGTGGAGTGGCTAAGAAGGAATCTTCCACACTCGCTGCCACCTTGAAGCCCTTCCCCAGTGTTGACTTCATGCCGAGCGCCGAGTCGGGACAGCCCGTGGGAGGCGCTTTCCGCAGGCTGCACCAGCTGGCCCTGACGCAGGCACTTTGTGGGCACGGTGGCCAGATGCTTGGCAGACAGGACGCCCGTCGCAGTGTCCACAGGCCCGGCTTCGGCACGGACCGCTGAGTGCACCGGATGGAACGGAAGGCCTGCCCATGTCGCCTGGGCCCGGCTAAGCTTCTCCCCAGCGTGGATTTTCTCCCAACCAAGTTCATGCTGGTGGCTGAGGCTCTAGCACTGAGTACACGTGTGGTCACTATTCATTCAGACGGGACTCTGCACCTGCGGTGACAGGGCTGCTGGAGAAGGCGTGTGCTGGCCGTGACGTTCTGACAAGCTTTCCTGCATGTGGACGCCCCCTCTGCTGTGTGAACACTGCAGTTCCTCACAGACGGAGTTCTCCCCTTCGCCCTTCTGGAAGGTTCCTCACTGAGTTGCTATCTGGGGCTATGAAAGTTTTGCCCATCACGCTTGCTCAGGGACAGGCTCTGTCTCCACACTGAGCTGCAGGTCTTCCTAGCCTGAGCCGCCTGGATGGAGGGACTTGGCTTTGTAGCCGTGACCTGCAACGTTCCTCCAGGAACACAATGACAGAAGACGCTGCCTGGCCGCAGGCTCCATGCCGACAAACTGCAGATGGACGGATGCTGCCCAAGTCACGGTGACGCTGGTGTGGCGGGAGGGCCACAGACAGATCCGCGGGCCATCGCGAGACATGGGGATAAGAGCCAGGAAATCGGGAGTCAGGCGGTAGCGCAGTAGGTTAAGCGCACGTGGTGCAAAGCGCAAGGACTGGCGTAAGGATCCTAGTTTGAGCCCCCGGCTGCCCACCTGCAAGGGAGTCGCTTCACAGGCGGTGAAGCAGGCCTACAGGCGTGTCTTTCTCCTCTCCATTTCTTTCTAAAAAAAAAAAAAAAAAAAAAGTCAGGAAACCCAACTCCAGAAATCCAGGAGTGCCAGTGGCAGAGGCAGAGGCGGGAGGGCAAGGAGCCGCAGAGGCAGGGTCTCCAGCTCACCCCCTGAACATGACACCCGGCAAGGCCAGGTCCTGACGTTCGGGACTCTGCGTACTGTGTCAGAGGTTGTGGCAGACCCAGAAGTTCTTGACTGGGACCCAGCAGCTGCTGCCTGAGATCCAGGCCACTTCTCAAGGGTGCTGTAACGGGAGAGGGCGAGGGAGCGGGCAGGAGGCACAGCTCACTCAGCAAGGAGGGATGTGTTTGGGGCCAGGAGAGTCACCCAATACAGCGTGTGCCATGGCGGAGTCTGGGCACCACAGCAGAGAAGGCTTCCCGAGGCTGGAGGCGCAGTGTCACGCCTCCCCCTTTCTCCCTGCCTCTCTTTTTTAAAAATACTTTTGGGAGTCGGGCAGTAGTGCAGCGGGTTAAGCGCAGGTGGCACAAAGCGCAGGGACCGGCATAAGGATCCCAGTTCGAACCCTGGCTCCCCACCTGCAGGGAAGTCGCTTCACAGGCGGTGAAGCAGGTCTGCAGGTGTCTGTCTTTCTCTCCCCCTCTCTGTCTTCCCCTCCTCTCTCCATTTCTCTCTGTCCTATCCAACAATGACAATAATAACTACAACAATAAAACAACAAGGGCAACAAAAGGGAAAAAATAAATAAAATATTTAAAAAAGTATTTAAAAATAAATAAATAAAATAAAAAATAAAAATACTTTTAACGTTACTTTATAGGAGACAGAAATTAAGAAGGAAAGGGGTGGAGAAGGAGGGAGACGGAGAGCCACCTGCAGATCTGCTTCACGGCTTGAGAAGTTTCCCCCTGCAGGTGGAGGCCTGGGGCTTGAACCCAGGTCCCTGTGCACGGTAACAGTGCGCTTCACCAGGTGCGCTACTGCCTGGCCCCCTCTGTGTTTTTACCTTAAAAAAAGTTAAAGAGGGAGTCGGGCGGTGGCGCAGCGGGTTAAGCGCACATGATGCAAAGCTCAGGGACCAGCATAAGGATCCCGGTTCGAGCCCCCGGCTCCCCACCTGCAGGGGAGTCGCTGCCCAGGCGGTGAAGCAGGTCTGCAGGTGTCTGTCTGTCTCTCCCCCTCTCTGTCTTCCCCTCCTCTCTCCATCTCTCTCTGTCCTGTCCAAGAACAGCAATAATAATAACTACAACAATAAAACAACAAGGGCAACAAAAGGGAATAAGTAAATAAATAAATATGAAAACGTATTAAAAGATAAAAACACTGAAGACACTGGGGCCAGACAGCCGGATCCTTCTGGAAGCTCTGGGCGCGGAGTGGAGGCCTCGGCTCGGTAGCCGCCAGCGGGCAGCCCTCCCGCCGCCGACCACGGACCGCGCCGCCCCGGGTCTCCGAGGGCTCAGCCGCCCGGCCGTCGTGCTGCTCCGCGGTGCGCGCACCCGCGTCTTCCTGCCAGCTCTGCCCCGCAGGCCTCCTCGTCCCTCCTTCCCCTTCGGAGCAACTTCGCACACCGGCGTGCTGGGCTTCTGCTCGGCCCGCAGCACACCGGGACCTCACGGGTCAGAGTCACCGTCGCCCTGGGGCAGATCTGCCGCGCCGCGCAGCCCCTCCCCGGACGCGGGCACAGGGGCCGGGCTCCCGGATGGATGCGGGTTCCGTCCGGCAGAGGGTCCGGGCTCCCCGGATGGATGCCGCGGTTCCGTCCGGCACAGGGGTCCGGGCTTCCCAGATGGCTGCCGCGGTTCAGTGCGGCACAGGGGTCCGGGTTCCGTCCGGCAGAGGAGCCGGTCTCCCCGGATGGATGCGGGTTCCGTCCGGCACAGGGGTCCGGGTTCCCCGGATGGCTGCGGGTTCCGTCCGGCAGAGGGGTCCGGGTTTCCCGGATGGCTGCCGGGATTCAGTGCGGCACAGGGGTCCGGGCTCCCCGGATGGATGCCGGGTTCCGTCCGGAAAAGGTTCCGGGTTCCCCGGATGGATGCGGGTTCTGTCCGGCACAGGGGTCCGGGTTCACCGGATATGCCGGGTTCCGTCCGGAAAAGGTTCCGGGTCCCCCGGATGAATGTGGGTTCCGTCCGGCACAGGGGTCCGGGTTTCCCGGATGGATGCCGGGTTTCGTCCGGCACAGGGATCCGGGTTCCCCGGATGGACGAGAGTTCCGTCCGGCAGAGGGGTCCGGGTTCCCCGGATGGATGAGGGTTCCGTCCGGCAAAGGTTCCGGGTTCCCCGGATGGATGCGGGTTCCGTCCGGCACAGGGGTCCGGGTTCCCCGGATGGATGCGGGTTCCGTCCGGCACAGGGGTCCGGGTTCCCCGGATGGACACCGGGTTCCGTCTGTCTCCCAGGAGCACCCTGAATCCGGTGACAGAACCTGGTCCACGCTCTGCGACGAGCTGTCGGAAATGGGCACCTGGACAATCTCGGTTCCAGGCCCGGGGCCCGGCATGGCCTCAGGAACGGCCCGGCCCCGGAGGAGGTGGGGGAGCGAGCGGGTGCCCCCCGGCACGGCCTGACCCTGCCGCCCCGCCCGGACCCCACCAGCCGCACAGCCGGCGGCTCCCGCCCCGGGAGGCTCTGAGGACCAGCGGCCTGCGGGGGAGAAACCGCCTGTGAGGACGCTCCGGCCCCGCGGACCCAGGGAGCCGCTCCAGGGCCACCCGCAGGCCCGTCATCTCTCTCCGCCTCTCTCGCCTCGCCCCGGGGCGGCTGTGCTCCGCGGAAGTGACCGGACGCTGCAGCAGCGGACACGGGCTCCCCCGGAAGTCCCGCCTCACGCAACTGCACGCATGAGACGCGCTTCCTGTCCTGATTGCTTCCGCGGGACCCCGTGCCGCACAGCCCCCTGGGTAACTTTATTCCCACGCTGTCACCGGCCGCCCCGGAGCCACACAGCCCCCTGGGTAACCTGGTTCCCACGCTGTCACCGGCCGCCCGGAGCCGCACAGCCCCCTGGGTAACTTTATTCCCACGCTGTCACCGGCCGCCCCGGAGCCACACAGCCCCCTGGGTAACCTGGTTCCCACGCTGTCACCAGCCGCCCCGGAGCCGCACAGCCCCCTGGGTAACCTGGTTCCCACGCTGTCACCGGCCGGCCGCCCCGGAGCCGCACAGCCCCCTGGGTAACCTGGTTCCCACGCTGTCACCGGCCCCCCCGGAGCCACACAGCCCCCTGGGTAACCTGGTTCCCACGCTGTCACCGGCCGGCCGCCCCGGAGCCGCACAGCCCCCTGGGTAACCTGGTTCCCACGCTGTCACTGGCCGGCCGCCCCGGAGCCGCACAGCCCCCTGGGTAACCTGGTTCCCACGCTGTCACCGGCCGGCCGCCCCGGAGCCGCACAGCCCCCTGGGTAACCTGGTTCCCACGCTGTCACCAGCCGCCCCGGAGCCGCACAGCCCCCTGGGTAACCTGGTTCCCACGCTGTCACCGGCCGGCCGCCCCGGAGCCGCACAGCCCCCTGGGTAACCTGGTTCCCACGCTGTCACCGGCCGGCCGCCCCGGAGCCGCACAGCCCCCTGGGTAACCTGGTTCCCACGCTGTCACCGGCCGCCCCGGAGCCGCACAGCCCCCTGGGTAACCTGGTTCCCACGCTGTCACCAGCCGCCCCGGAGCCGCACAGCCCCCTGGGTAACCTGGTTCCCACGCTGTCACCGGCCGCCCCGGAGCCGCACAGCCCCCTGGGTAACCTGGTTCCCACGCTGTCACCGGCCGGCCGCCCCGGAGCCGCACAGCCCCCTGGGTAACCTGGTTCCCACGCTGTCACCGGCCGCCCCGGAGCCGCACAGCCCCCTGGGTAACCTGGTTCCCACGCTGTCACCGGCCGCCCGGAGCCGCACAGCCCCCTGGGTAACCTGGTTCCCACGCTGTCACCGGCCGCCCCGGAGCCGCACAGCCCCCTGGGCAGCTTCGCTCCCACGCTGTCACCCCGGAGCGAGGTCAGTGCCGGGGGCATCCGGGCCCCGCCGTGGGGGCGCCGGGCAGTGGGGTCCTGGGCTGGATACGGGCTACGGGGGCCAGGCCTCTCTCACGGACATTTGGGGCCCGTTGCCGCACGACCCGCGGCCGGAAGCGGGTTCCCGAAGCAGATCCGCTGCTGCCCCTGCTCGGTCACACACGGCAGTCAGTCAGGAGGGGAGGAGGACAGGGCGCGGGCGCGGGCGGCTGCCGAGCGCTCACCTCAGTGCGGAGGCCCCGGGTTCAAGGCCCCGGCCCCACCTGCAGCGGGGAGCTTCACGAGGGGTGAAGTAGTCTGTCTCCCCTCTCGATTTCTGCCTCTAGCCAATAAATAAATTAGAAGAGGGAGAAAGAAGTATTTTGACCGTGATGGTATCTTGTCTGCCCGTGACACTGTCAATGTGAAAGCTGTGCAGATGGGTGGGGCCGGGTGGTGGTGCAGCCAGTAGAGCACCCATGCTACACTGCACAAGGTCTCGGGTTCAAGCCTCGGGGCCCACTCGCAGGGGGAAGATTCACAAGAGATGGAACAGTACTGCAGGTGTCTCTCCCCCTCCTCTTTGTTTTATCTTTATTTACTGAACAAAGACAGGCAGAAGTCAAGAGGGAAGGGGGAGCTAGGGAGAGAGACAGAGAGACACCCACAGCCCTGCTTCACCACTCGCAAAGCTTTCCCCCTGCAGGTGGAGAGCGGGGCTCGAACCCGGGTCCTTGCATAGTGTAACGTGTGTGCTCAACCAGGTGCACCGCCGCCTGGTCCCTCTCCTTCCGCATTTCCTTCTTCCCTCTCAAGTGCAATCTCGATTCAATAAATAAATAACTGTCAATGATGGTTAATCGGTTTATCGTGACGATCACTTTGCAGCGTCTATGATTAATGCCGAGTGATGTCTGACACCCGGACCCCACATGCTGCTGCACTGGGATACAGCAGCAGAAATCTCTAGAAGTAGAGAGAAAGGGCTTTCATTTTTATTTATTTATACTGATTCATCGCATAGAGACAGAAAGAAATGGAGAGGTTAGAGGAAGACAGGGAGAGAAGGAGAGGCACCCGCAGCACTGTTTAACCACTCAAGTAACTCTCCCCTGTGAGTGGGGACTGGGGGCTTGAACCTGGGTCCTTGGGCATGGTGACATGTGTGCTCAACTAGGTGTGCCACCACCTGCCCTGCAACGAGGCATTTTATAGGAAGCGCAGTCTCACCGGAACAGTGAGGCTGGTTTAGTAGCTTAACTGGTAAGACTTACATGTCTCAGATCCTTGCATGTAACAGAATGGTGCTCTGCTTCCTCTGTCTGTCTGTCGACCTGTCTGACATAGAGCTCACTTTCCATATTGGCCGTAATAAAAACAAAATGAAAGAAGTTAAACCAGAGCACTTTTCAGCTCTGGCTTGGCGGTGGTCACTGGGATTGAACCTGGGGCCTTGGGGTCTCAAGCATGAGAGTCTGTTGAGCCTTTTGCAACATGACCTGCGAGTCCACGTGTGCTGTGTGTCAGAGCAGGAGAATGCCAGCTTTGCTTACCGAAAAGCAAAGAGTCGGCAGGACACAGGGCACAAGTGCAGAGCCAGAGACCTAAATAAGACAATGAAGCACTTTTGAGCAAGTGAAAAAAAAATTAAGAGATATCACAAAGAAATCTACCATAAACCAGAGGTGAGCAGTGCTCTAGTAAAACAAGAAAAAGCTGGGAATCCACACACTCCTTTCTCTCAGCACCTTAGATGCAAACACACTAAGTACACACATACCCCCCACACACACACTCACGTACACACACTCTGATCTGGCAGCACACGCAAGGGTTATACATGATGACCGGATGGCAAAGTGGAAGGTTGATTTACTATGTGAATGTCAGTTGACAGACTATCATAAATATGATGACAGACACCCCTGTGACCACACAGTGGGGACCTCAGTAAACGCAGTGAGAAACCACCCACAACAGTGGCTAGCGTGCGGGTCCCGGGCAAGGCACAGGAGAGGGCGCTCACCACCTGCTAGCAGACACGGCGGGTTGACCAGGTGATGCAGATGCGTCTTCCGCAAGCGCTTTCCCAGGACAGAAAATGGGATTCAAAGCCAAAGCCCACAAGGTGGGGCAGTGGTAGACTTCTGAGTCAATCTCAGCCACCGCCTATGCCAGTGTGTGTGTGTGTGTGTGTGTGTGTGTGTGTGTGTGTGTGTGTGACTCAGGCCTGGGGCGTGTGCCTGGCAAAGCAGGAGCCCTCACAGGAAAGCCACTGGACTAGCCTTGGCAAAAACTGTAATTCCAACACCAAAAATAAAAGGCATAAAAAGAAAGACTTGGCTCACTTGAACCTGGACAAAAAAAAACCTTTTGCTCTACAAAAGATCCCACTGAAAGATGACAAAGGGAGGTTGGCACAATGGATTAAGTGTTGTTCTCTCCAACATGACCCAAGTTTGGTCCCTGGCAGCACATGTGCCAGAGTGATGTCTGGTTCTCTCTCTCCTCCTATCTATCTCATAGATACATACATACATACATACATACATAAAGGCTCTGAGGTCCCAGGTTCAATCCCCAGCACCACCATCAGCCAGAGCTGAGCAGGACTCTGGTTTTACTTTTTGGCGCTCTCTTTCTCTTTCTCACTCATTAAAATAAAATAAAAGTCTCTGTTTTTAAATGATAAAAGGATGCGCATCAGGCAGAACAAACAGCTGAGCTTGCAGAGCGGCCGCTTTGGCACATGTCTGGCTGGGCATCGACCTGCCTGTCGGTGCCCGGGAGGACCCCTGGTACCATCTGTAGAAGTCAGCCCGGAGCAGTGGAGCCCCAGTGACGCCCGTGAAGAAAGGAAAGCTGGCACTATGTCACTAAGGGACCAGAGACTGAACACTGTTCACTCTGAAAGGCTGAAGCCCCAACTCTGACGGCCCCGTGTGCTGACCCAGAGACAGAACGGCAGCAACTGTTACCCCGGCGGGGCTGCAAGATGGCACCAGGACTCAGGAAGCCGGATTCTTAGCAAACCAGAGTACTCGGCCACAGCTCAGCTCCGGGTTCGAGTCTAAATGACACCAGACTAACATCCAGCAAGCTGGGACGCGGCACAGTGGAAACTGCAACGGGCCCTCAAACACGAGGTCCAGGCCGCGATCCCCTGCAGTGCACGCCCCAGAGCGACGCTCTGGTTCTCTCAGCTAAACAAAACCGCACCAAAAGGCCGTGCGGGGGCCGGACGGTGGTGCGCCTGGCCAAGCACACACTACCAACGACCTGGGTTTGAGCCTTCAGGCTGGGAAGCTTCATGAGTAGTGAAGCGGGTACTGCAGATGTCTCTGTCTCTCTACCACCACCACCCCATCTCTCTGTCCTATAAAATAAGAAACAAAGAAAATAGCGGCCGCCAAAGTAGTGGATTTGCCGTGCAGGCACCGAGCCCCAGTGATAACCCTGATAGCAACAGAACACATTTAAAAAATATATATTTATTCATTTGTTGCCCTTGTTGTCTTATTGTTGTTGTCGGATAGGGCAGAGAGAAATGGAGAGGGGAGAGGGGAGGGGAAGACAGAGAGGGGGAGAGAAAGACAGACACCTGCAGACCTGCTTCACCGCCTGGGAAGCGACTCCCCTGCAGGTGGGGAGCCGGGGGCTCGAACTGGGATCCTTACGCCGGTCCCTGAGCTTTGTGCCTCGTGCGCTTAACCCGCTGTGCTACCGCCCGACTCCCAGGATACTTTTTTTAAAGCTATTTACAATGTAATGTCCAGATTGAAGAGACAGCTCAGCCTGCTAGAGCTTAGTCGTTACATGCCTGAGTCCTCAAAGCCATAAGTTCAATCTCTATCTCTTTCTCTCTTTATATTTATATATTAATATGAAAGAGAGAAAGAGGGAGAGGATCAGAACATTACTCTGGTACATGTGACTGCAGGGACTGAACTCAGGACCTCACGCCTGAGAGTCAAACACTTTACCCACTCAGCTACCTGCTAGGCCAGCATGGGTTCAGTCTCCAGCGCCTCCTCAGCCCGAGCTGAGCAGAGTCCTCCTAAACTGATCCATCTGTCATTCTCTCTCACAGCAAATATTTGAACCTTTCTAATAAATAAGTAAATAAATAAATAAAAAGGCGTATTTATACAAAGTCACCGGAGAGGCAAGCACCGCAGCCGAAGTCACAGCCGCCAAAGCCCGGGCACAGCACGCACGTCCTGGAGCAGGTGAGCGGCCAGCAGGCCGTGGCACGTGGTGGCACAGGGCGCCCGCGGTGGCGGCTGGACTTGCCGACAGCGCCAAAGTGCAAAGCAGCCGAAGGGCGACCACCAGCCGGGTGGGCGAAGAAACAAGGAGAGCTTATCCGAATAACGGACTGGTCCTCAAGACACAAGTGAACAGAGTGCAGGTGCGTGCGACAAGACGGATCGTCTCAGGACAGCAAGGCCAGCCCCCACTCCTCGGGAGGCCAACAGCCCATTAGTGTGCCATTACTGTGGAGTGTGGGGAAGGCCGGCACGGGGCACAGGAACCCAACTTCATCACCTCGACTATGGGGATGAGAGAGCCCAATACACTCTGGTGTTTTTATCATCTCTTATCTTTTTTTTTTTTTTTTTTTGCCTCCAGGATTACTGCTGGGGCTCGGTGCCTGCACTACGAATCCACTTATCCTGGAGGCCATTCTCCCCCATTTTTGTTGCCCTCGTTGTTCACCGTTGTTGTACTATCTGTATTTTTTATTGGATAGACAGCCAGAGACTAAGAGGGGAGAAGGTGATAGAGAGGGAGAGAGACACACACCTGCAGCCCTGCTTCACCACTCACAAAGCTTTCCCCCTGCAGATGGGGACCGGAGGCTTGAACCTGGGTCCTTGTGCACCGTGAGGTGTGGCCTCCACCTGGCCCCTAGCCCAATACATTCTTACAAATGTGCAGCTCACTTCACAGAGCAAGCGTCAGTAAAGATATGAACGAAATGTCGTCCACCACAACTCTATTTGCCACCTCTGTGGGAAGCCGTATCCGCGGTTCTGGTCACGGCACCCCTTGCCCCCACTTCTGGAGGGTGAGCCTACCTCTCCCTCAGCAAAGCCGGAGTGCAGTGCAGTCCACGTCCACGTCCACGTGCACCCGGCCTCTCGGCAGCCCTGGGGGCCCTGCCTGTGCCGTGCCAGCACTAAGGTTACCAGGGCGGAGGGCACACACCGCTGGAGTGGCGGAGTGGAAGGCGTCTCCAGATGTTACCACTTCTGCCCAGCACCTGCGGACGCCCCAGCTCAGGCAGCCAGCGACTGCAGAGCCCCAGCAGAGGCGCCCCCGGCGGGTGGCATGGCCGCGCTCACGATGCCTCGTGCCCTGGACCCGCCGGTGCACGACGGGGCTGCAACTGTGGCCGAAGGACCTGCGCGCTGGCCGCACCGTGTACGGCGTCTCCCCGGCGCGGCACTGCGGGTCTTTGCGGCCGTGGCCTCTGCTGCGGGAGGACTTGCCGCACGGACCGGCTTCTGCCTTGCGGCCCAACCGTCCGTCCCGTCCCGCCTCGCCTGGGGGGTGGGGGGGGCTTCTGTTTCTGCTTCTCCGGCCCAGCCGGCCGTTGAGGACCCGGACCCGGAGCGCAGCCGAGAAGCGTCAGTTCTCGCCGGTCGTCCCGGTGCCGCCCAGGCCTGCGGGGCTCTGCTTCTGGAAGCGGCCGGCAGGCCCGATCTCTCCTCCCGGGAAGCCGAGGGTCTCCCGCCCAGGTGCGCCGGCGGCCCCGCAGTCCCGTGAAAGGCTCTCCCTCCACGTGGCTGGACGGCGGGCCTCCGAGAGGGAGAGGGAGGCGTCCTGCCTGCCCCACGCCAGCTCCCTGGAAGAAAGACACCGGTGAAGCCCACGTGGGTATCTGAGGAGCAGCCGGGGAGAGACTGCCGCGAACATGAGGACTGTGTGTTGGAGACTGTGCCAAGGGAGGTGGGGAGACGCCATGCCGCGTCTGCACAAATACTTCTACTTCTCAGGCACCACACGTCCCAGCTGAGTCCCCAACACCGCCATCGGCCACAGCTGAGCAGTGCAAGACCGCCTCGCCCTCCCTCCCTTACACACACACACACACACACACACACACACACTCTTTGCAAGAAGAGCTTCACACTCCTCTTTGCTTTCATGAAGTGCCCCCGCTACAGGTGGGGAGCGAAGGCTAGAACCCAGGTCCTTGTGCATAACACTATGTGCACTTGACCAGGTGTGCCACTGCCGGCCCCCAAAATTATTTAAGATATTTTATTTATATTCATGATGATTTTATTTATAAATTCATGGTGAAGAGAGAGAGAGAGAGAGAGAAAGAAAAAACCAGACTTCACTCTGGTCCGTGTGCTGCCGGGGATTGAACTCGGGACCTCCTGCTTGAGAGTCCAGGGCTTTATCCACGATGCCCCTCCCGGACCCTCTGAGAGCATTTTTAAGTAGAGCAATGAAGTCCCACATGTGAGGCCTCAGTCGGTCCAGTGAATAGACATGCCGCCTGGCAGTTGGTGTAAAGGTGCGATTCTGGACTTACAAGCTCGAGGCCCCTAGTTCCTGGCATCACGCGTGTTAGTAGAGTGACGCTCGGGTTCCCTCATCCTCCCTGAGCCAGCAATGGAACACGGTGCTGTGAGCAGGGGCATTCCCAGCTGGCATCTCCCACCTGCAAGCCAGGAATCCTGCTTCACCTACGGCAAAGCCTCAGGCTGGTGCTCGCCCGTCTCTGTGTCTCTCTCTCTAACACACACACACATGCACACGATAAAGTAAGTATTTGCTTTAAAGGAAAACAGACTTATGGGTGAGGGATAGATAACATAATGGTTAGGCAAAGAGCCTCTCATGCCTGAGGCTCCAAAGTCCCAATCTCCCAAACCACAAAAAAAGAAAAAAAATTATTTATAATAATAAAACAAATACACAAGAGGTGGGTGGACAGCACAGTGGTCCTGCAGACTTGCATGCCTGAGGCTCCAAAGTCCCAGGTTCAATCCCCCACACCACCATCATAAGCCAGAGCTGAACAATGTTCTGCTAAGAGGAGGGGGAGGAGGGCGGCACACCCAGCCGAGCACACACGTGTCCATGTGAGAGAACCTGAGTTCAAGCCCCAGGCCCTCACCGGCAGGGGCACATTTTTTAAATATTTATTTATTTATTTTCCCTTTTTGTTGCCCTTGTTGTTTTTCATTGTTGTTGTAGTTATTATTGTTATTGATGTCATCATTGTTAGATAGGACAGAGAGAAATGAGACAGACAGACACCTGCAGACCTGCTTCACCGCCTGTGGAGTGACCCACCTGCAGGTGGGGAGCTGAGGGCTCGAACCAGGATCCTTAAGCCGGTCCTTGCGCTTTGCGCCACTGCCCGACTCCCAGGGGCAAATTTTCATGAGTGGTGGGGCAGTGCTATACATGTCTCTTGGTTTCCCCCTCTCTTTAACAAGCACAGATCTATATACATTAATGAGAAAGATAGGAGAACCAGACATCACTCCCCTATTTCTCTTGCTATCAAATAAAAAAGACAGCGGTCCGGGAGGTGGTGCGGTGGATAAAGCCCTGGACTCTCAAGCACGAGGTCCTGACTGAGTTCAACCCCCGGCAACACATGGACCAGAGTAATGCCTGGTTCTCTCTCTCTCCACCTGTCATTCTTCGTGAATGAATAAAATCTTAAAAAAAGAAAAGAAGGGGCCGGGTGGTGGCACACCTGGTTGAGCACACATGTTATAGTGCGCAAGGAGCCCGGTTTGAGTCCCCAGTCGCCACCTGCAAGGGAAAGCTTCACAAGTGGGGAAGCAGTGCTGCAGGTGTCTCTCTGTCTCCCCCTTCCTCTCAATTTCTGGCTGTCTCTTTCAAATAAGTAAAGATTAAAAAGAAATCAGAGTGGCCTGTGGTGCAGCAGCGCCCCAGCAGTGACAAGACACACAGGCCCGCCGCCGAGGGGCGCACTTTCTGCAGTCAGGCCCCAGGAAACGCCAGCTGGAGGGCAAGGGCAGAGCCGGCACACAGAGGCCACAGCACTGCCCGCAGCGCCGCACGCGGAGTCTGCCCAGCCCCAGCTGCCCTGCGGGAGCCCGGCAGGAGCAGGTGTTGGCGCTGCTCACCAGGCGCTGACCTTCCAGTCACCCGGCCGGGCGTCACAGCTTCTATTCTAGGACTCAAAGGCCGTGTGAGGAGTCGCTGATCCTGCTGAGCGAAAGCTGACCCCGGGGAGAGGCCGGCTGGGGGCTCTGGGTGTGTGCGTGGTGGGGGGAGGGGTGGCATGGGTGGCCTCCCCTACAGGCTGCAGTCAGCCTACCTCCGGGAAGCCAGGCTCTTGTACCAGCCTCTGCCAGGGGGGACTGGGGAAACGGCGCCTCTCTCTGGGGAATTCAGTAGAGCCTGGCGACGGCTCAGCAGGCAGGGCCCCTGCCTAGCCATGCACGCAGCCTGGGTCTGAGTGTCGGCACCAAGGATCTGGTTCAAGCTCTCGCTCCCTTTATCTACGCAGCAAAGCCAGGCGGTGGTGCACCTGGCTGAATACAAATTTTTTAAATTTACTTTTAGTATCTTTATTTAGGGATAGAGACAGCCAGAAATCTAGAGGGAAGGGGGAGACAGAGACAGAGAGACGCCCGCAGCCCTGCAGCACCACTTGTGAAGCGCCCCCCCTGCAGGTGAGGACCAGGGACTTGAACCCGGGTCCTTGTGCACTGTAATATGTGCACTCAACCAGGTGCGCCACCGCCTGGCCCTGTGAATACACACGTTATGATGTGCAAAGAGCAGGGTTCAAGTCCCCAGACTCTACCTGCGGGGGGCGGGGAGGGGGGGTTGGGAAAACTTCACTGGTGGTGAAGCAGGGCTGCAGGTGTCTGTCTCCCTCCCCTGCCCTCTCAGTTTCCCTGTCTCTAACCAGTATAATAATAATAATAATAATAATAATAACAGCCTGGGAGTGGTGAAATCACACACAAGGCCCCAGCTCCATACGCACACGCACACGCACACGCACGCAGTGCCCCTGGCACAGGATAGGCCGTTCCTTTGCGGCTCCCGGCAGAGACGAGGCGCCGGCCTGCCCTTCTTTGTGGAGCTGGGGCACGTGCACAGGCGGCCTCCCCCTCACTCAGACAGAGTGAGACAAAAAGGGAGGGCACGCTGCTGTCTGCCCTGCCCAGATGTCTCTGGCATCATCTTCGGTCAGCAGCAAGGCCAGCCTAGGGGCCGGGCGGTGGAACGCTGGCTTAAGCGCACAGAGTGTGAAGCGCGAGGACCCGCGCCAAGATCCCGGTTCAAGCCCCCCGTTCTCCACCTGCAGGAGGGGAGCTTCACAAGCGGTGAAGCAGGGCTGCAGATGCCTGTCTTTCTCGCTCCCTATCTCCTCCCTCCTCTCTTGATTTCTCTCTGTCCTGTCCAATAAAATGGAAAATCTGGCCACCGGCTGCAGTGGATTTATAGTGCTGGCACTGCGCCCCAGAGGTAACCCCGGAGGGGCAACACGACGAAGCAGAAAGGCCCAGCCTGACGAGCCTCGGAGGGAAGCCCCGGTCAGCAGCCAGTGAGGAGATGGTGCCCGTAGTTTAACAAGTGGTGAGAAGCTCAGCTGCGCAGACAGGAGTGCGTGAAATGCGTGAGCAGGTGCGTGAGGTGAATGAGGTGCGTGAGCAAGTAAGCAGGTGAGGTGCACGAGCAGGTGAGCAGGGGAGTGCATGCTGCCCCCAGCTGGCTCCAGCTAGGACCGGCGACACGCAGGCTGGTCAGGGTGAGCAGCGCCTGCGTGTGGAGCGCGGGATGCAGCCGCCCGCACCTGGCATTCAGAGCAGTGCCCACGAGCACAGGCCGGGAGCTCGCTCAGTGGCCAGATCGTCCCGCTACACATCTACCCCGCCACCACACGCAAGCCGGGCAGCGCCTTTGCAAGTCCAGGGAGAACCCTGCCCTGCTGCCTCCCTCCCTTCCTCCCTCCCTCCCGGCACTTTCTGCTCTCCCGCTTGGGGTCGGGCGGCACACGCACATGCCGGGGAGAAACGCTCAGCTCTGAAGTAGAAAGTTCTGTGGCCAACACCCAGCCACGCGAGCTCCAAGTGATGTTCTGCTCCCCCTCTCTGCCAGCCGCCCAGCTCTCTCTCTCTCTCTCTCTCTCTCTCTCTCACACACACACACACACACACACACACACACACACACAGGGAGATCTGGTGGCACCATGTGCATGTTGGCCCCGGGTTCACTCCCCTGCAGCATGTAACACAAAGCCACCAAAGGTCCCTCTCCATTCCGCTCACACTCCCTGGTAAGAACTGAGTCACCTTTAAGCAAGCACCACGGTCCTGGGCTAGCACTGTGGCTCGCCTGAAGAACGGGCCTGCTCTGTCTGCCAGGCGTGTGGCCGGGGTTTAGGCCTGCCCCCTCCCCCCCCCCCCCCCCCCCCGCCCAGGGCAGCAGTGGAAGCTGGGTGCTGAATGTCTTTCCCTTTCTCCCACTGTCTGTCTCTTTCTATCTTTACACGTGCTGCTGGGGACTGAACTCAGGACCTCACGATTGAGAGTCCGATGCCCTATCCACTGTGCCACCTCCTGCACCACTGCCTGTCTCTTTCTATCTGAAGAAGTCAGCTTGGAGTCCTGAAGGTCTGGCCACAACAGTAAGAACAACACACCAAGAAGTCTGAATCCTGGTCCCTGAAACTGAGATCAACTTTGCCCCAGTCATTTCCCGGGGCAGGTGAGGGTCTCAGGGGGCAACATGGTGAGTTTCTAGTCCAGGGCCCCGTGTGTGGATGACGCCACAACTGTGCAGTCTTGCTGGCCAATTTCCTCCTCTGTTTTGGAGAGGAGGGACACCACGGCACCAGTCTAGCAAGCGTGCCGCCCTGGGGGCCACGCAGGATGCTCCTAGGTGGTGCTGGAGCTCGAACCCAGGGAGCCCAGGGTCTCTGTGGTGTGAGTCAGGCACACTCTCAGCTGCCGGATGAGGTTCTGGCCCCGAGGCGATTTTCTGTTTAAGGAGCTGTGACCATGCACAAGTGGGTTCAAGACTGGCTTCCACCACCCTGGGGGAAGCTGGGCTCTCTCTCGCTCTGTTTCCATCTCTCCCTTGCTGCTGAAAGTCGGCCTGGAGCAGTGAGGCCCCGGAGACACCCCTGAATGACACCGGTGTGCGCACGTGTGTGCGTGCACGTGAATGCCACATGAGGAGCCCCCACTGTTGTTTTCGCCGGGCTGGCTTCACGGGCGGGTAACAGACGACCAGGGACTCATGGCTGAGCTGTACGCAGTATCTCTTTATTCATGCAGGACGCAGCGCAATCTGTACCAAGCTAGGCTAAACTAAAAACTACAAACAATCTTGTCCTTATAAATATACTAGCCCAGTAGGATGGGAACAGGATGCGATGCAGAGAGGGTGGAGAGAAAAGTGACTGGTGAAAATCAGGGTGTGACAAGGAGAGGGGGCGGAGCAGGCAAGAATTCTACCACTGAACCACCAATGCCCTGGAGGGAGGGTGGTGCTTGTTAACAGAGGTTATGTAAATAGAATACAGTGTTATGTAAATAGCAGGGGGGATTAAATCAAATGAAACAGAAGGGGTTTTTAAAAGCAGAATTAGAAGATACCAACAATTCCCCCTTTCTTTTTAACTAATGGCCATAGTATCAGGATTGTGGGGTGAACAGAAACCTATATCATACAGGCGTTTTCAAAAGAACTGGCATAAGACATGGAAAACAAAACAGGCGAGCAGCAATAACCAGTGTGATGCCAAGGGGAACATTTCTTGCCTCAAAGGGCAAGGCCTAGCAGGCGAAAGGGCATTTCTTGCCTCTGGGAACGCTTCATGCCTCTGGGGGCATCTCTTGCCTCAAAGGGCATTTCCTGCCTCTGTGGGCATAACCTAATAAGGAGGAGGAGTTTTCTGCTTCTGGGGACAGAGCCTGCAGGCGAGGGGACATGGTCTATAAAGTCTCAAGGCAATTGGCTGAAGTTAGTCTTTGAGAAACACAGCAGCGTGTACCAGTAAGTCTGATGGAGGTGTCAGTCCAAAGTAGATGGCCATGGAAGAAAATGCCAAGGGATGAAACGCTGCACGTCTGTCTCGATGGGGAATGTCGGCCACCAGAATTCTGCTTTTCTGTAGAGAGTGATCTTTGGAGTCTGTGAATCTGTTTCTTCAGGTCGTTCCAGGTCACATCATTGGTTTCCGGGGGTGTGTTGTAGTCATTCCATCTTGTGGGCCATGTCAGAGAACAGGGGTCCAAATGGATTTCCGGGAATTCCATTTGAGTAGATGCTTTTTCATGTGAAGACTTGACAGCTGAAATTCACTTACTTGTCAAACAAAATTTGTAGCAGAATAGAAGTTTACTATAATTGATAACTCCATTATAATTGGAAGTCCTTTCTAGTATGATTTTAAGGTTTGTTTAAACAGTTTAAACTCAATAAAATGTGGAAAGGTAAACAGAAGAATCACAGTTAAAAGCCTCAGGCATGAGAATAATTAACATAATCATTCCATTATCTGCCCCACCCATAACTCATGCCGTTTCAGGATTAAACATTTCAGATTTATGCCAAGACGTAAAAAAGAAATCAAAGGAGGGAAAAAACAATTTTTTGGATTGTTTCTGGATGTCTCTAGAAATCATGGCTGTGTCCAGCTTTTTTTTTTTTTTAAGTCAATGTCAAACAAAAATTCAGTCATTCAAATCACTCTCTTACGAAACAGATCTCACCATGTAGCATCAAGAGTCCCCAGAGGGCGTCCTAGTCCAAAAAGCTCTTCAAAATTCCATTTGGGGTGCTTCTAACTGTTCCTGCTGGATTGCTTCAGGCATCTACTTTTAAAAGCGTCTTCCCATCGAAGAATCCAATCAGGAGAGTAGAACTAACCACGTGTCTCCATTCTTGGGGACTGCCACGGTACTGGAGAACGCTCCTCAAACTGGAGTAGTGCTTCTCAGCGGGAGAAGAAGTCCAGAAAGTCCCAGGGGAAATCCCCATGCATACCCCAAGGTCTACGATCACGGTCATAAAGAACCAAATTGTGGCCTGGAGCAAAATGTAGTCCTTTTCCTCAGGAAACATGGGAGAGGGAATCCAGAAAGTCCAAGGAGAAATCTCCGTGCATCTCCCAAGCTCTATGATTAGGGTCACAAGAAACCAAAGTTCCTGGTCAGGGAAACAAAGTGTGGCCCAGAGCAAAATGTTCCAGAGACAGAGTCACTGTCTCATGATGAAACAGTAGAGGCTTTGGCAAACCTCTTCGTAAGCAGAAGAGAAGACCATAGTGCATAGGTAGGCAAAGTCTTCACTTATCTGGGAGTTGCGCAGGTCCAGTCCCACGTTGTAGCGCCATATGTTGTTTTCGATGGGCTGGCTTCACAGGCGGGTAACATGACAAGGGACTCATGGTTGAGCTGTATGCAGTATCACTTTATTCATGCAGGACGCAGCGCAATCTATACCAAGCTAAGCTAAACTAACTACTACAAACAATCTTGTCCTTATAAATATACTAGCCCAGTAGGGTGGGAACAGGATGCGAAGCAGAGAGGGTGGAGAGAAAAGTGACTGGTGAATATCAGGGTGTGACAAGGAGAGGGGGTGGAGCAGGCGAGAATTCTACCACTGAACCACCAATGCCCTGGAGGGAGGGTGGTGCTTGTTAACAGAGGTTATGTAAATAGAATACAGTGTTATGTAAATTGCAGGGGGGTTTAAACCAAATGAAACAGAAGGGGTTTTTAAAGGCAGAATTAGAAGATACCAACACCCCACGATCAGGACCCCAGCCGGCGGACCACGAGGCCGAGATGCGAGGCGCCCAGCCCTGCCCTGCAGCACTGGCAGCTTCTCTGGCCGTAACTGGCTCATCACGTGGTCTGCATCCCCCCAACACTGCTCAGCTCGGCCCTGGCGCCTCTGGGGCTGCAGAAGCCGTGGGATTTTCACCTGACCACCATGCAGTCTCACTCTGGGTCACTTTTTTATTCCAACAGACAGATACACATGGTGGGGGGGGAGAGATGAGGGGATGAGGAGGAAACAGAACAGAGACACCACGGCACTCAAGGTTCCCCCCGTGCATGCGCCCTGCCTGGGGCGCTATCTCTCTGGCCCAGGAACTACTTAAGTTACAGCAAGTCCCTAATTTTGCAGCAATCGGTCACATCCCGGTGGACAACTGGGGACTTACCCAGCGAGGCCACAAGGGCAAAGCTGTCCGGCATCACGTATCGGGACAGGAGTCTCTGCGTCTCCTCCAGGAGCTCCACTCCTCCCGGGACGAGGCCACGGACATGGCCTGGAAGGCCACACAGCCCTGTGGTGACGGGGACAGCCAGTTCACAGGTAGAAGACTCCCAGGCCTGCGTCATCACCCGCCTCCCAACCTGGAGAGATCTCTGGGCCAGGCTCCTCCAGGGCCTCTCTCCTCGGCCCCTGCTCACTGTGCCCCGTGACATCAGTGGGGTCACAGACGCTCTCCTGTCAGTCGGTCAGTCGGCCATCCTGTGCCACGCGGACGCAGCCTTGGAGCTGTCGGCAGCACGCTCCCAGCACGCACCTCTCAACCGCACCTCTCTCGGCCCTGGAGCCCTCTGCACCTCAGGTGCTAGGGGTCTAAAGGAGCCGGCGGGTCGGCCGGGTGCTGAGGCAGGAGAGCGGCCTTAGCCATGGCCACCGCGACGGAACAGACTCCAGCACCTCTGCAACGTCTTCCGCTACGACCCGCCAGGCCTAAAGCCCACGCTCCGCATGATGCCCCAGCTTCTTCTTTTTTGTTTTATACATTTTTAAAAAAAGATTTTGGTTATTTATTAATGAGAAAGATAGGATGAGAGAAAGAAGCAGTCATCACTCTGGTACATGTGCTGCTGGGGACTGAACTCGGGACCTCGTGCTTGAGAGTCCAGGGACTGAAGTCGGGACCTCGTGCTTGAGAGTCCAGTGCTTTATCCACTGCGCCACCTCCTGGGCCACTACATTTTTAAATTACCTTTATTTATTGGATAGAGACAGCCAGAAATCGAGAGGGTGGAAGGAGGCAGAGAGGGAGAGACAGACACCTGCAGCTGTGCTCCACCACTCGCAAAGCCTTCCCTTGCAGTGGGGACGGGGGGCCCAAACCCAGGTCCTTGCACACTGTAACACGTGCACTCAACCAGGTGCACCACCGCCCGGCCCCAATGCCTCAACTTCTTAAACGAATTGAAAGTGTAACTCCTGATAAAGTCATGAGACCACGGCTCCACCAACACCCGACCGACTTGGAGTGACTTCCTTTACCCTACGGACTGAAGTCAAAAAGAGAAGTTAAGGGCCTATGACAGTGAGTCACTTGCCGACCAGATCAGCACGCTCTGAGCTCAAGCCCCAGCGAGGCCCTAAGCCTGAACTAAGCGGTGCTCTGGTGTGCGCCTCTCTGTGGCTCGCATTAAAAAAAAAAAGGAGGCTGGGTGGCGGTGCACCTGGTTGAGTGCATATGTTACACTGCACAAGGACCCAGGTTCGAGCCCCCAGTACCCACCTGCAGGAATGCTTTGCAAGTGGTGAAGCAGGGCTGCAGGTGTCTCTCTGTCTCTCACCCCCTTCCCTTTCAATTTCTGGCTGTCTCTATACAGTAAATAAAATACAGATAAAAAATAAATAAAAAATAAAAAGCGAAACTGGTGCTGGGGAGGCAGCATTATGATTTTGCAAAAGACTCTCCTGCTTGAGTCTCTGAGGTCCCAGGTTCAGTCCCCAGGACCACCATCAGCCAGAGCTGAGCAGGGCTCTGGATTAAAAAAATAATAAGGGGCCCGGCGGTGGTGCACCTGGTTGAGCACAGGTTACAGTGTGCAAGGACGCAGGTTCGAAACCCCAGCCCCTACCTGCAGGGGGAAAGCTTTGTGAGTGGTGAAGCAGGGCTGCAGGTGTCTCTCTCCCTATCTCCCCCTTCCTTCCCGATTTCTGGCTGTCTCTCTAATAAATAAATAAAGATATATTTTTTTAAAAAGTAGGGGGCCGGGCGGTGGCACACAGGGTGAAGCGCACATAGTACAAAGCGCGAGGATCTGTGCAAGGATCCTGGCTCGAGCCCCAGCTCCCCACCTGCAGGGGGGGAAGCCTCACAAGTGGTGACGCCGGGCTGCAGGTGTCTCTCTCTCTCCCTTCCCTCTCGATTTCTGGTAGTTTCCATCCAATAAGTAAATAAAGATAATACAAAAATTAAGCTCTGTGTGCTTGGGTGCTAATGAAACAAAGCGTTCCCCAATTCCACAACAGACAGGTGCCTCCGCTGTTCCTGCATTTCAGCAGACCCAGGGGACTAGAAATGTAACTAATCGGTTGAATCTTCCGTTAGGGGAATGTAGCCAACCAAACTGTATGTTTCTTGCCCCCCTTTTCGTTGCCCTTGTTTTATCCACTATTGTAGTTATTATTGTTGTTGTTATTGGATAGGACAGAGAGAAACGGAGAGAGGAGGGGGGACAGACACCTGCAGACCTGCTTCACAGCTTGTGAAGCGACTCCCCTGCAGGTGGGGGCCCGGGGGCTCGAACCAGGACCCAGCTTAACCCGCTGCGCTCTGCTCTTCTATCCACTTGCACCTTGGCGGCCCGGATCGGGCGTGGAATCGAGCCAACCCACCTCATCCTTCATCTTACAGGGACCTTGATGGCTCACAGCGTGTATGTACCTGAACACACCTGATTGGCGCACCTTGTAACCAATCACGATGCACCCATTTCTAAGCCGGGCCGTAACCAATCAGTGCGCGGCAGCACCTGGCTTAAAGGGTATATAAGCGGCTGTCCAACTCCCTCCGCCGAGACTCGTCCTCTGGGTCTGCCGCGCCCGGAGCCCTTCTGCCCGCCACCTCCGGCCCCTGGACGCCGCCCGGTTCGCCCGGTTCGCTCCGCCGAGAGAGACACACGTGGCGGCCCCTGCTCCCGCCCGTAGCCCGCGGGGCCCGAGCCCGCTGACACCCCCGCAAGCTGTCCCCTCCGGACACGGACACGCGGAGGGCAAAGTCACCGCGCCGCTGGCTGCTGAGTGGCTGGGGGAAGCTGAGGGGCCCGGCGGGGGCTCCTGGCTGAGCGCTCGCACGACGGCGAGAGAGGGCCCGGGTTCGAGCCCCCGCCGCAGAGGGAAGCTTCCGCGAGTCTGTCTGTCTGTCTCCTGCGTCCCTCCGGACTTGCGGCTGAGCAGCTGGGCGACTGTCTAGCGGGCGGGCCCGGCCGCTCTCCGCCCGGGAGCCCCGCCACCCCGGGGAACTGCCCGCAGCTCAGGCCGGGCTCTAGCCTGACCGCTGACCCCACCATCCTCCCTCAGCGGACAGACGGACACCCGGGGCTGCGGGACTCTACCTGCCGTCCCTCACCGCCTGCTGGGGGGCGCCCCCCGCGGCCGCCCCGTTCAGAGAAGAGCCGGACTCACCTGAGCAGCCGCTGCGGGCTCCGCGGGCAGGACCGGGCTCGTGAGGAGCGGGAGCCGCCGCAGCCCCACCCGCCGGCCCCACCGCGGCGCGGGAGACCCGCCCGCCCTCTGCCCAGACTCGGTCCGGATGCTCCGGGTCTCTAGTGCCGCGGGCAGCAGCCCCAAGCCGCACGGCTCGGGCGCCGGAGAAAGACGTCACGGAGGCGACACCGGAAGTGATGGGCGCCGCTTCCGGGGACTCGGGCTCTTCGCGTGGCATCCTGGGAAGTGTAGTTCGCTGCGTCCGGCAGGTTATTGACCCCCTCTTTGGTTCTCCCAGAAAAGCCAAAAATCACTGGGTGCTAGGTGGGGGGATGGCTTCATGGTTCTGCAAAGAGACTCTCATGCCTGAGGCTCTCGGGTTCCAGGTTCAGTCCCCCACACTAGAAGCCAGAGCTGAGCAGTGCTCTGGTAAAAAATAAAACAAAAAGACTGCTAAGAATGGTGGGTCAGTGCCAGCAGACTAAAGCCCAGTTCCTCGTTTCACCCTGCTCTAACTCTGCCCCCACAGCCACAGTGCCTTCCTTCCTGAACAGACCAAGCTTTTTTTTAAAAAAAAAAAAAAAAAAAAAAGCCTTTATTTATTCTCTTTTGTGGCTCTTGTTTTATCGTTGTAGTTTTATTGGTTGTTGGATAGGACAGAGAGAAATGGAGAGAGGAGGGGAAGACAGAGGGGGGAGAGAAAGACAGACACCTGCAGACCTGCTTCACCGCCTGGGAAGCGACTCCCCTGCAGGTGGGGAGCCGGGGGCTCGAACCGGGATCCTTAAGCCGGTCCTTGCGCTTTGCGCCACCTGCGCTTAACCCGCTGCGCCACCGCCCGACTCCCGGGACCAGGCTTTTATCAGTCCTTCCACAGGCCCCCGCCTCTGTTGGAGGTGTTTTCCTCCACGCCCCAGGGGAAGAGATTAAGAAAACCAAATGGCAACCTGTGGAGTGGGCGGGATGCTTTGCAAACTGCTTCAGGTATGAGGCTAATATCCAAAGGGCATATAGGCCTCACACAACCCCGTCGGGCTCAGAAGCTGGGAGACAGCTACAGCGGAGGACCGGTCTGCCTGAGAGCCCAGGTTCCATTCCCTGCACCACCAGGCGACAAAACCCGCAGTGTCCTGGCCTGCCTCTCCCTCCGCCCCTCCCTCCCTCCCTCACAAACCAGTCTTTCAAACAACAGAGAAGTTGACACAGTGCAGAAGTGTCTGGATGGCTCCCCTGGTGCAGTGCTTGCCCTGCGATCAGTGGCCTCGCTCTGAGCCCTGGCAGTGAGTGGGGAAGTCGCGGCAACGGGGAAGCTCCTGCGCCTGGGGTCTCTTCCTCTGAGGCGGACATGGCAGCTGCGGCTGGTGAAGTGGCTCAGTGGATAGCGTGCTCCTCCTCGGCCAGGTTCTGGCCCCTCACCCAACGGAAGGACGTTTTGGTGCTGTGACCTCTTTCACGTGGCCTCTCTGATTCTGCCCAAGAAGCAGGAGCGTGAACGCTTAGCCGTCTTCCATGACTCGGGGATGAGCCCGCAGGCATTTCCTAGGAGCTCTGTAAGCTGTGGAGCATTTTAAAGATTTGGCTATGAAAATACAAAGAGTTAACAAATGTTGAGCATCTGAGGACAAACAAACAAACAAAACTAACATTGCATTGCACTGCTTGCAGGAGAGCAAACTATGCCACCACCTTGGAGAGCACTGCCGAGCAACGCCCTTAGGGAATGAAGCTGGGCTTCAGGAGGGAGCTCCCGGTGGAGAGCAGTTGCAGGGGAAGCTTCAACAACAACTGGCGGAATGATGTGTGCTTTTATTCTCTCTGTCCCTCCCTGTTTCTCTGATATAAACGGAAAAAGAAAAGTTCACTGGGAGTGATGGAATCGAACAAGCTGAATCCCTGGCATAAACAAAAAAGAATTGAAAACAGAACTAACGTATGATAGAGCGACCCCTTGTTCAAAAAGAAAACAAGAGCAAAGGCAGGTCGCTGGAGAAACACTCCGGTATTTTGTTTACTCCGGTGATACTGTTCGCAATAGCCACTCTACAGAAACTATAGATATCCACCAATAAAAGAACAGTAAAGATAACATACATTTAACCTGAAGAAACTATAAACCGGGAGTCGGGCGGTAGCACAGCGGGTTAAGCACAGGTGGCGCAAAGTGCAAGGATCCGTGTAAGGATCGCGGTTCGAGCCCGCGGCTCCCCACCTGCAGGGGAGTCGCTTCACAGGCGGTGAAGCAGGTCTGCAGGTGTCTGTCTTTCTCTCCCCCTCTCTTGTCTTCCCCTCCTCTCCATTTCTCTCTGTCCTATCCAATAACAACGATGATAATAATAATGACTACAACAATAAAAAAAACAAGGGCAACAAAAGGGAATAAATAAATACATATTTATTTAAAAAAAGAAACTATAAACCTGCCAATTATGAAACATGGAATAACGTTGAAGATATTATTCCAAATGAAATAAAACAAAGACAAACACATGGCCTGGGAGGTGGCTCAGTGGTTAGTTACACTGTCTGCCCAGTGCCTATGGGATGCCATGCTCGAGACATTGCACCGTCTGTACCCAACCCGCCCCTGGTCCCCACCTGCAGGGGGAAAGCTTCACGAGTGGTGAAGCAGGGCTGCAGGTGTCTCTAACTCCCATGCCCCTCTCGATTTCTGGCTGTCTACCCAATCAATAAAGGTAATAAAAAATAGATATTAAAAAACAAAAACCAAACTCCCCAGTATGAGTTCTCTGTGGGTGTCCTGAAGTCAGTTCCCTTACAGATGCCCACCCAGTGCTGCCCGCCCAGGGCTTTAGCCCGGTATATGGATGCTGCGAGTGTGGGGCAGGCATGAGCTAAGGCCGCCGCCTGTCCACAGACCCCAGCCCAGCAGGCTTCTCCCCACAGAACTCCTGGTGCTGCGTAGGGGAAGAGCTGTCACCAAAGGCTCTGCTGTTCTTGAAACACCAAGGCCCCACTTGATCTTTGTCTGCAGTCTACCCTGCCTGAGGGCAGAAGGGAAAAAGGGAAATAAAGGCAGCAGCTGAGCACAAGACCAGCACGTCTAATGACCGAGGCTCAGCCCCCAGCACTGCCCAGGTCAGAGCTGAGTGGTGGTGCAGTTTCTGTCTGTCTGTCTGTCTGTCTCTCTCTCTCTCAATAAATAGTTTAAATACAAAACCTGAGGACAAAGGATGGAGCACAGCAGAAAGCTCTGGAACTGTAGCATGAGGCTCCGAGTTGTCTCTGGTACCACATACGCCATGAAACGCTGCTGTTGTCGCCGTCTCTCATTAGTAGACACATTCACTGGACTCAACGCTCTGACATTTCTCATGTGTTGGGCCAGAAGTGGTGCAGCAGGCGGAGCACAGGACTTGTACACATTTGTGCCACACACGCCAGAGTGACATTCTAGTTCCTTCCCTGGTTAACAGATAAGCATTCGGGTGGCCCAGAAGACCTTCAAGAGACGAAGAGCTGGATGTGCAAGGCAGAGGTCTAGAGCTCAATCAAAGGTACCCTCAATTCTTCTAGCGTTTGCCCTTCTTCCGTAGCCAGTCAACAGCGTCAGGTTGAGCCTGATGTCTGCTTATTGCTGGCTTTGAAAGTGACTGGGATCCATGTGGATTCAGTCGGCTAGGAAGGATTGTCAGTTTCCCCAATAAATGGGTACTCACGGGATGCACCACGAGAAGGTCGATCCAATGCATCCCAATGAATACCCTCAATGAAACGAATCCAATTAAAAAGAGAAAGTTGAATAAATACAAAGCAGAACTCAGACTGGGTCTGGTGTATTGCACCCATGTAAAGGACTCTGGGATAGGGGCGAAGGTTCAGGTCCTGGAACAGGATGGCACAGGGACCTAGAGGGGAGTTGAATTGTTCTGTGGCAAACTGAGAAATGTGAACAGGGGTAGACGGCACAGCGGTTATGCCAAGAGACTTATTCCTGGGGCTCCACAGTCTCAGGCTCATGGGGAATACCCCTTCTTTACCCCATCCTGGATGGGGCTCGAAGATAGCATGTTAAGTGGGATAAGTCAGAAACAGAAGGAGGAAGCTGGGATGATCTCACTCTCAGGCAGAAGCTGAGAAACAAGATGAGAAGGGAAAACTCTAAGCAGATCCTGGACTGCCTGTGCCAGAAAGCTGCTCTGCGGCTCTTGCTCTCTCTCTGCTCTGTCATCAATAAATACAATAAACACTGGGCTGTCTGTGGTCCGGGAGATGGCGCAGTGGAGAAAGCATTGGACTCTCAAGCATGAGGTCCTCTGAGTTCAATCATCAGCAGCGCATGTACCAGAGTGATGTCTGGTTCTTTTTCTCTCTCTTCATATCTTTCTCGTTAATAAATAAATAAAATCTTTAAAAATTACTGGGCTGTCAGCACTCCAGGAAGCCGAGGACCAGTGTTGTTAAAATTTTGGAGGCTCTTGCCGGGCGGGTCTAGCTTCGTGGTGGTGAACAGAGACGCGGAGTCAACGGCTGGGCAGGGAAGCTGTATTTCTTTATTCAGGAACAACGATTCACAAACTAAGACAAACTAATCACCAAACAGAACTCTGCTGTCTCTTTGCGGCGGCACAAACACCCTCTCTTACTCTCAAACTCTCGAACTCCCCAACTCTGGAACTCTTGAACTCTCGTACTCGGGAACCCTCTGAAAACTCTGGCACACTGGAACTCTCTCTTACTCTGTAACTCCGGAACTCTCCAACTCTGGAACTCAGGAACTCTGGCACTGGGAAACCCTCTGAAACTCTCGCACTCTCGAACTCAGGAACTCTGGAACTCTCGGACTCAGGAACCCTCTCTCGGGGTTTCTTGGGGCGGGGCCAAGCAGGCCCGCGAAATTAATAGGACTCATCCAATTCTTTTGGCGGGGGAGGGCTAGAACAAACCAATGTAAAGCATACGACAGACCAGCGCCAAGCAGCCGCTGCGATGCCAAAACACGAGTTCTCCATAGACCCGACCTGTGAAAGCTGTCCGAATGCTGTCACACGGGTCCTCGACAAGCTGGGAGGAGTACAGCTTGACATCGACCTGCCCAGCAAGCAGGAAGAAGGTGCGTATCAACTCGAACACAGTGCGGACACACTGCTGGAGATCCTGGGCAAGACGGGGAAGGCCGCGCCCTACATCGGCCCGAGTCACTCGGCCTGGCCACAGGGTGGACCAAAGGGGCAGGAGCTGCCGCTCACTCACCTGACTTCCTCACAGACCCAGCCGGCATCTTGGCAGGTGACGGCAGTTTCTGCATAGACCTGTGTGGCCCTGCGCCACCACCACCACCCCCAGCTTCCCTGCGATAAAGAACAGCCGTTTTTGTCAGAAAAAAAAAAAACACTGGGATGTCAAAAGTCATGGTCCACTTTTACACAGAAAGGGGTCACAGGCAGGGTAGACAGCATAATGGTTATGCAAAGAGACCCTCATACTCGAGGCTTCAAAGTCCCAGGTTCAATTCCCTGCACCACCATAAGCCAGAGCTGAGTAGAGCTCTGGGTAAAAAAAAAAAAAAAGAAGAGATATGTTATGCATGCACAAACTATTGTACTTTCTATTGACTGTAAAACGTTAATCCCCTAAAAAAAAAAAAACCTTAAAATTAATGTGATACTCAGCTAGGTCCCACAGTATTTTCCTAAAGAGAATATAACAAAGGGCTGGGTGGTGGTGCACCTGGTTGAGCACACATATTACAGGGCACAAAGACGCAGGTTCGAGCCCCCAGTCCCCACTTGCACGGGGATAGCTTCACGAGTGGTGAAGCAGGGCTGCAGGTGTCTCTCTGTCTCTCTCTCCTCCTCTCACCCCCTCCCCTCTCAATTTCTGGCCATCTCTATCCAATAAATAAAGATAAGAAAAAAGAGGGGAGTCGGGCGTAACGCAGCAGGTTAAGCACATATGGTGCAAAGTGAAAAGACCGGCTTAAGGATCCCAGTTGGAGCCCCCGGCTCCCCACCTGCAGGGGAGTCGCTTCACAGGTGGTGAAGCAGGTCTGCGGGTGTCTGTCTTTCCCTCCCTCCCCATCTTCCCCTCCTCTCTCCATTTCTCTCTGACCTATCCAACAACAACAATAACTACAATAAAACAAGGGTAACAAAAGGGGGGGGGAAAGAGAGAATAGAACAAAAATTATTGGGAAATTGTGCAGATGCAGTCACATCCATCATGTTGTCCCCTCAGGGTATTGTCAATTCCTGGGAGAGTTGAAACTATTCCCGGAGTGCCTTTCCTGACCAATCCTGTCCCGACTTCCACTTGTGGTTTTTATCCCATAAAGCCCACTGCTGCTGCTGCTGCTGCTGCTGCTGCAGGTCTGGTCTCTTTCTGCCCCTTTTCACCTCGGAGACAGGACGCAGAGCAGGGTGCTGCGCATAGCTGGGGGCGGCCACTTTGCTAGCTCCATGTGGCCCGAACCGCTGCGCTCTCACCCAACTCTGAGGTGCCTGTGTGAATAAAGAATTGTGTTCCCTCCCCACTCCGATCCCTTCTCTCTCTCCCCCGTGACGCAGCCGGACAAAAAATTACAAACATTTACCTGGAACCAGAAAACACTTAGAATCACCAAAACTAGCTTGAGAAAAAGAAACAGAAATGTAGGGGGGAAGAAAGGAGAGATAGAGAGAGAAAGAATGAAAAAAATAAAATGAAGGATGGGAGGGAGGAAGGAGCTACAGAGGTGGCTCAGTGGCTAGAGTACTGGACTTAAAGGTATGAAGTCCCGAGTTTGATTCCCAGCATGGTACATGACAGAGTAATGGTATGGCTCTCTCTCTTCCTATCATTAAAAAAAAAGAAAACGGAGTCGGGCGGTGGCGCAGTGAGTTAAGCATAGATGGCGCAAAGCGCAAGGACCGGCATAAGGATCCCGGTTCGAGCCCCCGGCTCCCCACCTGCGCGGAAATCGCTTCACAGGCGGTGAAGCAGGTCTGCAGGTGTCTATCTTTCTCTCCCCCTCTCTGTCTCCACTCCTCTCTCCATTTCTCTCTGTCCTGTCCAACAATGACGACAACAATAACCACAATGTTAAACAAGGGCAACAAAAGGGAAAATAAATATTAAAGAAACTTATAAAAAAAGCAACTTTAAATAGCAATGGCAATCTGAAAGGGCTGGCATAACAGCTTCCCTGGACAACGTGCTGCTCTGCCACGTGCACTACCCAGGCTCAGGCCTGGTACCCACCACACTGAATCTCTAAGAGCTGAGGTCTCTTCTTCACTCTCACTCTCTCTTTTTAAGATTTTATTTATTTACTAATGAGAAAGATACGAGAAAGAACCAGACATCACTCTGACACATGTGCAGCTAGGGATCAAACTCAGGACCTCATGCTTGAGAGTCCAAAGCTTTATCACTGCGCCACCTCCCGGACCACGAGGCCTCTTCACACTGTGTCTCTCTCTACCTCGGTCTCCCTCACAGGGGCTGCAGCTCTTCATAACCAGTCCGGCCCTTTTCCTTTCTGAAGAAGCTTCTGTCCATCTACTGCGCCCGCAGCAGGTCAAGCTTTACACTGAACCGCAAGTCCCTCCGACAGCACTCAGGTGCTGGTGTGCGAGTCCTGCGGGCACGGCGCTCAAGGGGCTCAGCCGGGTGGGTGCAAAAATATGTTCCCCAAACTGCGTCACACACGTCTCCCGAGTGGGGCCTGTGGGTAGAAGTTCTCAGCTGTGACGCTTTTCCAGAAACACCAGCAAGCTACAGAAAAGCAGACGCCTCGCGTCTGTAAATCTGGACACAGCACGTCCCAGACATGTCACCTGGTGGAGGGCGCAGGCGCAGGGCAGTGAGTCCGGGGCTTTGGACAGTCACCCAGCCAAGGAGTGGCCAGAGCATCTGAGTATCTGCGGGACCAAGAGTTAGACTCCTGACCCCAGTCCTCCACCCAAAGCCGGCGGTGGCTTTGCGCTGAGTCTCTATCCCGGCGTCCCCGTCCCTTCAGCCTGCAGGTAAGGCAGGTGAGTAAGGACGCCTCTGTAGCATGGCTGGTTCAAAGCAAAGAGCCTGTAAATCAGTTGCCGGTGGGCCAGAGAGACAGCACCAAAGGCAGAGCAACAGCCTTTCATGCCGGAAGGCTCCAGAGGTCCACGGTTCAGTCCTCAGCACCTCCATGAGCCAGAGCTAGTAAAGAGATTGAATGAATGAATCAATCAATCAATCAGGTGGTGGTGAAGCACCAAGGGAGGAACTGGCTACAAAAGCCACTTGCGGGTGTGTGCCCCAAACTGGAAGGTAAAGCGACCTCACATTCACGGCCTGCTGGCGCGACTCTGTGAGAACTGAGACGTCAGCACAAGTCCACTGGCCTTCTGACCCAAAAGCTTCCACTCCGACATATGGAGCAGGAAGGCTGCACGAACGTCAAGATGGACTTGCACTTCCATGCTGCAGGCCCTGGCGTCCTGCAGGAGCCAGGTGAGGCCTGTCTTATGGGCTTTTTAAAAAATTTATATATATATATATATATATATATATATATATATATATAATTTATTTATTCCCTTTTGTTGCCCTTGTCTACCGTTGTTGTTGTTAATATTATAGTTGTCATTGTTGTTGGATAGGACAGGGAGAAATGGAGAGAGGAGGGGAAGAGAAAGACAGACACCTGCAGACCTGCTTCACCGCCTGGGAAGCGACTCCCCTGCAGGTGGGGAGCCGGGGGCTCGAACTGGGATCCTTATGCCGGTCCTTGTGCTTTGCGCCACATGCACTAAACCCGCTGCACTACCGCCCAACTCCCCTGCTGGGCTTTTTTGAAGACGTAATGTGTGTGCTGCCAGGCCAAGCATGTAAGTTACGCCAAGAGGTGCCCAGCCAGCTTACTGCATCAGCGGCGAATGCACTTAGGAATCCACTACGGGGCCGCGTGGAGGCACAGCTGGTTGGCGGACAGCACAGTGTGCAAGGACCTGGGCTCGAGCCCCCGGCCACCCGCACGGGAAGCTTCGCGAGCAGTGAAGTAGGGCTGCAGGTGTCTGTCTCCCTGTATCTCCTCCTTACCTCTTGGTTCCTCTTTGTCTCTACCCAATAAATAATTAAAAAGAAAAAGGGGAAACCCACTATGATAGGAAATATTTAATTTTCTCTCTCTTTATATATATATTTTGCCTCCAGGGTTATCACTGGGGCTTGGTGCCTGCACACTAAATCCACTGCTCCATTTATTTCCTCTTGTTTACTTTATTGTGGTAAAGATGAAAGAAATAGGGCAAGAGAGGGGCAGGGGGAGCCTCTGCTTTGCAGGTGGGGGCAGGGACATAAGCCTGGGTGTCTGTGCACAGTGATCTGTGCACTTTACCAGCTGTGTTGCCACTGGCCTCTCTCTTTTTTCCTCCAGGGTTATTGCTGAGGCTCGGTGCCTGCACTAGGAATCCACTACTCCCAGAGAACATTTTCTCCCATTTTGTTGCCCTTGTTGTAGTTGTTATTGTCGTTATAGCTGTTGTTGGATAGGACAGAGAGAAATGGAGAGAGGAGGGGAAGACAGAGAGGGGAAGAAAGGCAGACACCTGCAGACCTGCTTCACCGCCTGGGAAGCGACTCCCCTACAGGTGGGGAGCCGGGGGTTCGAACCAAGATCCTTACGCCGGTCCTTGTGCTTTGCGCCACCTGCGCTTAACCCGCTGCGCTACAGCCTGACTCCCTCCACTTGGTCTCTTTTCTTTGCTTTTAACATTTAATACGAGGGAGAGAGCAGACTACCCCGTGGCCATGCGACATGGGCATCGATCTCAAGGCCTCATGCTTACAAGTCGAATGCTCCATCCACTGCACTGCCTCCTAGGCCACTGAATTAATTAATTTCCTTTACCGTCACCAGGGAATTAGCCTGGGGCTCGGTGCTGGCACTAAGGATCCACAAGTGCCAGGGGTATTTTCTCTCTTCATTTTTTTTAGTTTTATTTGATAGGACATAGAGAAATTGATAGAGGAAAGGGAGATACAGAGGCAGAGAGAGAGAGAGAGAGAGAGAGAGAGCTGCAAACCTGCTTCACTGCTCGGGAAACTTCCCCTGCAGGTGAGGGACAGGAGCTTGAACCCAGGTCTTCAGGCACAGCAACGTGTGTGCTCTACTGCACGTGCCACCACCTGGCCCCCACCCCACGTGGCTCTTTATTATTATTCTTCTCTATTAGTGGCATAGAGACAGAAATAGAGAGGGCAGGGGGAGATAGAGAGGAAGAAAGAGACACCTGCATCCCTGCTTCACCAGTCGTGAAGCTTTCCCCCTGCAGGTGGGGACCAGGGGGCTTGAACTCGGGTCCTTGTGCACTGTCACGTGAGCACTTAACCAGGTGAGCCCCCTTCTCCCCTTAAGTGTCTTTTCAACCCACTCAGTTCTTTTTTTTTAAATTTTTATATTTATTTTCCCTTTTGTTGCCCTTATTTTTTTATTGTTGTTGTAATTATTGTTGTTATTTATGTCGATGTTAGGACAGAGAAATGGAGAGAAGAGGGGAAGACAGAGGGGGAGAGAAAGACAGACACCTGCAGCCCTGCTTCACCACCTGTGAAGCGACTCCCCTGCAGGTGGGGAGCCGGGGGCTCGAACCGGGATCCTTAGGCCGGTCCTTGCGCTTTGCGCCACCTGTGCTTAACCCGCTGCGCTACTGCCCGACTCCCAACGCCCTAAGTTCTGAGATAATTTGCCAGGAAGCAACAGAAAACTTAAACAGGACCTTGCTTACCCAGCGAGGCCACAAGAGCAACGCTGTCCGGCCTCACGTCTCGGGACGGGAGTCTGCGTCTCCTCCAGGAGCTCCACTGCTCCGGGGACATGGGCCACGGCCACGGCCTGGAAGGCCACACAGCCCTGCTGAGCCCCCTCCCCAGCCCCCACCTCCCCGTCCTCCTCTTTCTTCCCCGCCCAGCTCAGAGCAGGCCCAGGTTGGAGATGCCATGCCCAGAGCCTGTGCCCCGCCCCGGCCGTGTCCAGTCCGGAGACGCAGGCCTGGCGGCCACCTGCCATCTAAGCTCTGGGTCTGGCACGGAAGGGCGCCAGCTGCTCTCGTCCCAACCATCGGCCTTTCCTGATGCCAAGGCCAGGCCTCCAGACACAAGCAGCCCGCAGCTCTTCCTCTTCCCCCTCCCCTCTCTCTCTCCTTTCTTCCCAGAGCACTGCTCAGCTGTGGCTAATGGTGGTGCAGGGGGCTCAGGCAAGGAAGCTTTTTGCATAACCGTTATGCTGTGGCCCTGGCCACCAGCTCCCAGCAAGAGGTCCCAGCGGAAACTCCTCTTGCCCTCCCTCACCCCCACTTCCACAATCTTCTCTCTCCAGACCGAAGGAAACTTGTATTTCTTTATTTTGTGTGACCAGGGTCACCCACAGGCACAAGTCCAACTCTCTAAGGCCAACTTCTCCATTCTTTTTTTGTTTGTTTGTTTAAAAGTATTTCTAATATTTATTTATTTTCCCTTTTGTTGCCCTTGTTTTTTTGTTGAAGTTATTGTTGTTATTGATGTCGTCGTTGTTGGACAGGACAGAAAGAAATGGAGAGAAGAGGGGAAGACAGAGAGCGGGAGAGAAAGACAGACACCTGCAGACCTGCTTCACCGCCTGGGAAGCGACTCCCCTGCAGGTGGGGAGCCGGAGGCTCGAACCGGGATCCTCACGCCTGTCCCTGCGCTTTGCGCCACGTGCGCTTAACCCGCTGCGCCACCGCCCGACTCCCCTCCCACCCTCTTTTTAAACTTTTTTAGTATTTACTGGATAGAGGCAGATAGAAAAGGGGTGGGGGTGAGACGTGCAGGTGAGGCCCAGGGGCCTGAAACCGGGTCTCTGCACACTAACAGGTGAGCTGCCGCCGGACCCCCGGGCCCCCCTCCATTCTTTTTATTTCCGAGAGAGGAGAACATCGCGGGCCCCCCCCCCCCCAGGGCTCCCTCGCCCCGTCTCAAGCCCCTCCCGCGCCCAGCAGGTGCTGCCCGGACCAAGGGCATCGCATAGGCCGGACTCGTGCTCCCGCTCCCCCTCTTTCCCGCAAATTAACAAATAAAAAATAAATAAACCCTAGGGGGCGGGCGGAGGCGCAGCGGGTTAAGCGCACGTGGCGCAAAGCGCAGGGACCGGCGTGAGGATCCCGGTTCGAGCCCCCGGCTCCCCACCTGCAGGGGAGTCGCTTCCCAGGCAGTGAAGCAGGTCTGCAGGTGTCTGTCTGTCTCTCCCCCTCTCTGTCTTCCCCTCCTCTCTCCATTTCTCTGTCCTATCCAACAACAACGACAATAATAACAACAATAATAACTACAACAATAAAACAAGGACAACAAAAGGGAATACATAAATAAATACATAAATAAAAAATTTTTTGAGAAGCATCCATGACAGTACTCAAAGACCCGGGTTCAAGCCCCCATCCCCATCTGCAGGGGGAAAACTCTGCGAGAGGTGCAGCAGGGCTGCAGGGGTCTCTGCCTCTGTCCGATAATAAATAAATCAAGTTAAAAACACAGACACCTCAACAGAAGGGTGAATGTGGGATGCTCTCACTCTCAGGCAGAAGTCGAAAAACGGGATCAGAAGAGCAAACACAAGTAGAACCTGAACTGGACTTGGCGTATCGCACCAAAGTAAAAGACTCTGGGGTGGGGGGGGGGGACACAGGTCCCAGAAAGGACGACACCTCGGTGTCTGGGCCTAGTGGGGGCTGCAGCGTTATATGGGGAACCGGGAAGTGTTCTGCATGTACGAACGACTGCACTGACTGTCCAATGTAAAACATTCATCCCGAACGGAAGAAAGAGGGAAAGAGAGAAAGAAAGAAAGAAAGAAAGAAAGAAAAGAAAGAAAGGAAAGAAAGAAGGAAAGAAAGGAAAGAAGGAAAGAAAGAAAGGAAAGAAAGAAGGAAAGAAGGAAAGAGAGAAAGAAGGAAAGAAAGAAAGAAAGGAAAGAAAGAAGGAAAGAAAGGAAAGAAGGAAAGAGAGAAAGAAGGAAAGAAAGAAAGGAAGGAAGGAAGGAAGAAAGAAAGAAAGAAAGAGAAAGAAAGAAAGAAAGAAAGAAAGGAAGAAGAAAGAAGGAAAGAAAGGAAGGAAGGAAGAAGGAAAGAGAGAGAGAAAGGAAGGAAGAAAGAAGGAAAGAAAGAGAAAGAAAGAAACGACGGAAGGAAGAGAGAGAGAGAGAGAAGAGCACCGACACCCCCACCCCGCAGGTGCCGCAGCCGCAGCCGCTCCGGTCGCCGGGACCCCACGGCCCACCGGGCAGCGACCGGAGCCCCGACCCCGGGTCCCCCACGGGCGGCGGGCAGGGACCCCGCGAGGCGCCTGCAGCGAGCGCACCTGCCAGCACCCCGCAAAGCGCGGCCCCGCGCTGCACGGACGGCGGGCGGAGCCTGCACCCGCGGCGGCCTGTCCCGGGCGGGAGGGGCCCCGGGGCCGCCGCCCACACGCACCCGCCGGCCGCAGCGCCCCGGCCCACTGGCACCAGCCGCCGCTCACTGAGGGATCCTCTGCTGGCGCGGCGCCGGAAGTCCCGCCCCGACGCCGCAGGAAGCTGCCCTTCTAGGGCCGTCATTGGCCCCAGCAGTGAGTGCGCGCGGAGGTTTCTGGGTGATGTAGTTTATGCCGGGCCTCTGTCCGTGCGCATGCGCCATGCCCAGCTTCAAGGCTGGGGGGGTGGTAGGAGAGGGAGAGAGACAGAGAGAGACAGACAGAGACAGACAGACAGACAGGGAGGGAGAGGCAGAGAGTTTGTGTTTATTTTAATAAGAGGAGTGTGTGTGTACCCTGTTTTATTCTGGCATATTTGATGGTCAGGGTCTAACTCAGGACCTCATTTTTTAAGTCCGTTTTGTCTACCACATCAGCTCCAGGCCCACTACATTCATTTCTTTTTAAAAAGTTTTTATTTATTTTAAATAAATAAATGGTGGTGCAGGGGATTGAACCTGGGACCTCAGAGCCTCGGGCCTGAGAGTCCTTGGCAGAAACATGATGCTGTCTCGCCAGCCTTATCCTTTTTTTTTTTTTTTTAATTTTATTTATTTTCCCTTTTGTTGTCCTTGTTTTTATTGCTGTTGTAGTTACTATTGTGGTTGTTACTGATGTCGTCGTTGTTGGATAGGACAGAGAGAAACGGAGAGAGGAGGGGAAGACAGAGAGGGGGAGAGAAAGACAGACACCTGCAGACCCGCTTCACCACCTTCAAAGTGACCCCCCTGCAGGTGGGGAGCCGGGGTTCGAACCAGGATCCTTATGCCGGTCCTTGTGCTTTGCGCCACCTGCGCTTAACCCGCCGCGCTACCGCCCGACTCCCGGCCTTATCCTATTTTAATAAGAGAGAAACACAGAAAGACCAGAGCTCAGCTCAGCTCCGCCTTAGGGCCGTCCTGGGGATCGAACCTGGGACTTTAGAGCCTCAGACATGAAGTCTTCTGCAGAGCCAGCTGTCTCTCCAGCCTTAGAACAGATGCTGCAAAGAAAAGTGAAGCTTTGGCTTTGCAGGCACTGGGTCACTTGGCCAGTTGTTTCAGCAGTGACAGCCCAGGCCAGGGAGCTGAGGGCTCAGAGGCCGCAGGTTTGCTGTGCAAGCCCAGGATAGTCAGAGGTGAGCAGCCGAGCTCCGACCGTGAACACCTCAGAAGTAAGTGCAGGTGCAGCAGTGCCCCCCTTCTGTGGGCATGAGGGCGATGGCTCCCTGAGAAGGCGGCCACACCATGACCTGCAAGAACTGACAACTCCATTGTGCTGCCCCCATCAGGCTCCACTGTAATGAATCCTGAGAAACACCTGCATTACCTCAGCTACAAAGGGACGCTAAGTGCACGTCACACGGTGCACCATAAACCAGGACTCTTAGAATCCGTATCTTGGGGGAGTTGGGCGGTGGTGCAGCAGGCTAAGCGCAGGTGGCCCAAGGCACAAGGACAGGCATGAGGATCCCGGCTCGAGCCCCCGGCTCCCCACCTGCAGGGGAGTCGCTTCCCAGGCGGTGAAGCAGGTCTGCAGGTGTCTGTCTTTCTCTCCCCCTCTCTGTCTTCCCCTCCTCTCTCCATTTCTCTCTGTCCTATCCAACAACAATGACAACAAAAATAACTACAACAATAACTACAACAATAAAAAAACAAAAAGGGAATAAATAAATATTTAAAAAATAAAAATAAATACATATCTTGGGTGGGGGGGATAGTATAATGGTCTTGCAAAGAGACCCTCATGCCTGAAGCTCCAAAGGCCCCGGGTTCAATCCCCCGCACCATAAGCCAGAGATGAGCAGGCTTCTGGTAAAAATACATACATACATTTATTTTTAAACTGAGACAATGACTTAAAGTATTATATATTTAATGAAAGATATCCCAGAGCACCACTCAGTTCTACCTTATGGTAGTATGGAGGACTGAACCTGGGACTTTGGAGGCTCAGGCATTAAGTCTTTTTTTGCATAACTATTATGCTGTGTCCCCAGCTTATTTATATGTTTGTGTGCATATGTGTGTGTGTATGTGCGTGTATGTATATATATATATGTATGTCCAGAGCACCACTCAAGAGCTCTGGCTTATGGCGGTGCTAGGGCCTGGGGATTGGAAGCCAGGAACCTCAGACAAGAAAAACATTTGGCCAAGCATGATGCCCTCTCCCCAGCCCAATCAGGACTCTTATTACTACAGTCCCTATCACCAACGTCACATGCTTTCATGTTCACAACTGTGGGAAGCTGAGCCTGGGTTACTTAAACAACAACAACGCAAGAATATACACACTCCTATCTAAGTTTAGAATATAAGCAATTCCAGGGCCAGGCAGTGGCGTGCTCGGTTGAGGGCACGTTATCACCTGGGTTTAAGCCCCTGCTCCCCACCTGCGTGTGGGGGGGGTGCTTCATGAGGGAAGAAGCAGGTCTACAGGTGTCTTTCTTCCTCCCTCCCTGTCTCCCCACTCTCTCATGTTCTCTAAAGGGGAAAAACGAATATAAACACTTTTAGACTTCAAAGCTTTGTACTTTTTAAAGATATATTTTATTTTGTTTTGTTGTTTTTCGACATGAGTTTCACAAGACAGGGAGAGAGAGAAACCAGAGCACCACTCTGTGCATGCAGTTCTGGGGACTGAACCAGTAACCTCCAGTGTGCAAGTCTGACACTCTCTCCCCAGCCATTGTAAACAAATTTTTAAAGTACAGGAAATAGAACGGAAGCCAAGAGGAGCCCAAATTGCAAAGCGACCTTTAAGGCCAAATACAGCATCTACCACATGGCATTGAGTGGAGTAAGTGCTTCCATGGCAACACAGAACTTTTTGGTAGGTTGAAATATAAACACAGCAATTTTCATCTTATAAGTAACACTTTGAATGTTGCAGAGACAGAGGAGATAAAGGTCTGGAAAATATATTCCATGTAACTATTAATCCAAAACACACAAAACATTTGAGAAACATACATAAGGAAGAAGACACCAGGAGGAAGATAACACTGTGACACGTATATAGAACTTTGAACATCAAAGTACACAAGACAGCTTTTCTATAGCAGGAACAGAGCTCGATAAGCAAGCTGGGACACTTTTACTGTTACTTCAGTAATCATTTTGCTAAGGCAAGCGTTAAGGTGGGTAAGGTTCTATTCGGTTCACAAAGCAAGACGCACATTTGGCCTGACATAGGGAACTGCGGGCAGCTGCGGGATGTTTGCTCTCTTCAAGCAGAGGCAAAGCACGCGTAGGAATCACATACAGGACTATTACTGCGCTGTCTGCTGGGTCAAGGACGGATGTCAGGACTTCATCTTGTAAACAGGGCTCTCTACCTGCCTCACCTCCTCGGAGGCTACAGGAGGTGGATCATTTTAAACTGTTGGTTTTCTGACTGTGAAAAACGTCCACTGTCAGCAAGGTGGCAAGATGCCAGACCACCAGAATGGAAAAATGCTTAGTCCACGGCTCCCCCAGATTAAAGGGGAGCAGAAGAGAGGGGAATGTCCTTCCCCAGCAAGGCCAACTAGCAGGTAGTCTGATTAGAGGCACTGTCCTCCTGACATTGATCCAAGGAAGGCAAGATATGTCGTCTGTTGACAGTTTAGCCCTTTCCACTGAGATGTGTAACCTGGCTTGGAGCAAACAGACTGCAAAGCCTAACTTTCACCAGTCAAGGGGGACAGAACTGAGTGCCTCAGAGATGGCCAATTCTCTCACCCCTGAGACAGGAAAGGAGTCTGTTCATTGACACAGATCAGGCTTCTGTTCATGTCTCTGTAGAAAACAGACTCAGCTCTCACGCCTTTCAAGTGAAATTCAGACAGATCCATGACCTTCACCAAGCCTGAAAAACACACTTGAATCTCAAGGTGTGCATTTTTGACAAGACGGGAATTAGTAGGACCCCCTATTCTTTAAGTTTTGCTGTTGAATCAAAGGCTATGTATAAGCTTCAATAGCAGGAACAAGTAATCGTTCATATGTTCAATGGAAACACATACTGGCCCGATCATTACGTTTTATATATATACAAAGGCCAGCGAAGGTCCTATTTGCAAGTCAGATCACTTCAAGACAAAGCTTTATAGGGATTGGTATTAAGCGAAGCAAAAGCCTTTGCACCAGGCATTTTATAATCACTAAATTTAAAGATTTGTATTTACTTTATATTAGAGTTTCACACTGAAAGAGAGAGAAGAGAGAGAAAACCAAAGCATACGTGCGTGCCAGGTCTCTAACTGGGAGCCTCAGACACAGATCCCTCAGTCCACCAGTTGAGTTATTTTCCTGGCCGCTGTCATCACTAAATTTCATTCTACTTAAGTTTTTTTTTTATTTTTAAAATTTTTTAGTTTTTTTTTTTTTTTCCCTCCAGAGCACTGTTCAGCTCTGGCCTACTGTGGTGCGGGGGACTGAACCTGGGACTTTGGAGCCTCAGGCATGAGTCTCTCTTTGCAGAACTATGATGCTGTCTCCCCCGCTCAACTTCTTGAATACACTGTGATGTAACTGAGGGCGCTACTTACAGTTGTTTACACCTATGAACATTTATCACCAAGATTTGCTTTTATTGTAGCAAACTTCGTTAACTATCTGTTAAAGATATATGAAATACTTCACGCTTTAGTTCCGTCTGAGTGACCGTGACGAAAGAAAACACCAGGCCTTTGCTTGCTGTCCTTTGAGCTCGAAACTTATCCCCGACTCGAGTTTGGGATGCCAGGCTTCCCATCTCTGCTGTCTAGCCAGCAGCAGTGACATATGCTCTGAACTGCTCTTCTGGCGGCCTGGGGGGGGGGGTGTTCACGGTCAACACAAAGGACACAGAGTCCCAGTAAGAACTCTGAACTCCCAGTTTCTACTGAGTTGACTAGCAGACACTTCGCACATGCTGTCATAGCTCCCTGCTAGCATGAGTAATGCTAAGTATCCTGAACTCCTGGAACCCGACCCTGGTTTTCTCTGGACTCGGGTTCTGGAGCCTCCCTCTCCCCTGGTCTGTTTTGCGTTTTTTGGCCACGATAAACCCGACCCTTTAGCTACGGTGACTGCTGAGTTACTGGCGTCTTCCTCATCAACCAACAAACCTGGATTGGCGACAAGCAACTTTCAATATGGTCATTTCGCTGTGACTTTTAAAGTCGACCACATCTGCCCATGTCAGCCCTGAAGGGCTGCTTCAAGGTCAGCGTGTACCTTCTGCTGTGCCAGCCATGTGCCAAGCTCCGGGTAAGTACCCTGTCAAGCATGGTTACCGAAACACCTTGGTGTGTACGGTCACTCACTAGAACACGTACGCTGAACGTCGACTAAGGAGGATGGAAACGGTGAAATGAACGGAATGAGCCAACGAGGAAAGATCCGTGGCTGCAAAGTGTCTGGTGGCTGCAAAGTGTCTGGTCTGGGTGAAGCAGCAGGCAGCAGGCAGTGGAATTCACCGAGATGTCTCTGCAAGCACCGCAAACACAGTCCCAGTCGCTACACGTGTGCCCTGAACCCTTCTCCACTGGTCTGCCACGTGCTCAAGGCCGGCACCACACGAGCATTCCACACGGGGACAAAAGGCCATCGGAGTCACACCCCGGGGGGACAGCCAGGATGTGTGGTGTCACTTGAGAAAAGGCAACTACGGCTACGCGAAGACCATTCGGTTCATTCTGTACAAGGCAATGGCGCCCAGAGAAGCGAGACCTGACCCTGTGCAGAGCTGGATCGGGGATCAGAAGGCCGTGGACCCAGCAGCCCTTCATTCCTACTCAGTTCCTCACAGGTTGGACTCTAGCGTACAGGTCCCTTAGCACTCCGGATCTCGGTTCTTCGTCTCTAAAATGTGAGTGATACCGCCTCCCACATAGACTCGTTGGAAACGTTAACGCAATGGGTGTGTCTAAACCCTCCAGAGTGATGGCTGAGACACAGTAAGACCAAAGCACAGGCTCTTTGGGAACAGAACAAGGCCATGTCTGCGTGAGGAAGCGAAAGCCTAGCTAGATGGGCAGATGGAGCAGGAAGGTCCGGGGGCGAGACTGGAGACATGAGCACGGCTGTGTGAGGCGGACAGAAGGGGAGGGACAGGAGGAAGCCAAAGTCAGTCAGTGGAGGTGCGCTGGAAAAGCTGGTGGGGAGGGATGTCTTTAATCACAAAAAGGAGGAATTATTCTGGGAAGAGGATGGCAAGATGCTGACAGGGCTTAGAGGCTGAGGAATTGTAAGCAGACGTTTCCTGGAGAACACAGCTCTGAACAATCTGTAGGCCATTATCAGTTCTAAAATCTGTCTTTGTATGACGTGTAGATACTAACATAGAAGGGACTACAGGCCTTCCAGTCCTCCAGAGAATTTAGGGTTTCTATTCCACAATCAAGATGAACTACCAGAGAAACATAAGTTTGTCTTTTTAGAAACAGATTATATATATAAATATATATACATATATATATGAAAGATTTAGTTATTACATGTCAGAGACAAAGATTTTCACAGAGAAACATAAGTTTGTCTTTTAAAAAACATATATGTACATATATATATATGAAAGATTTACTTATTACATGTCAGAGACAGAGATTTTCACACAAAATAGAAAAAAAAGACAGCAGAGCACCACCCTGGGACATGCAGTGTTGGAGACTGAACTGGGAGTCTCAGGTATGCAAGTTAAATGCTCTACCAGTTACGCTATTTCTCTAGCCACAAGAAACGTAACTTTGAAATAACACAATTAAGCCCTTTTTCCTCAGAGCCCTTTAGTATTACAAAGAACTATAAGATTTATAAGAGAAACAAATAAGAGAGTAAACAACCAAAGAAACCAAACAACAGAACAAAAACTCACTAGACAAGTTCAACTGTAAATTAGACATGAGAGAGGAAAGACTCAGTGAGCTCAAAGAAGTACCAGTGGATGCGAGCGATTAACCAAGTGTGCCATCGCCAGAGAAATCCCCCAGGTCTAAACAGTTGTCTGGAGAATGCTACCCAAAACGAAAGGATCAAATAAAGCCTGTTTCACACACTGTCATCCAAACAATAGAGGAAAGCCTCCCAGCACATGGTGGGAGCGCAGTGATTTACAGACACCAAAATCCAACAACAACAACAACATGAAAAGAAAAGAGAGAGAGAGAAAGAGAGAGAGAGAAAGAGGACTGCATATCACTACCACATGTGAGACCAGGCAAAAACTCCATCAACGAATACCAGCATACTAAATATATATAGTAATATACTGTAACGTAAGATGTCAAAGTATTACACTCCATGACCAAATGGAGTTTTTCCTAAGGACTTGAAGTTGGTTCGATTTTAATATATAAGTCGGTGTAAATATAAAAAGAGTCTACACAAGATCAAGTGAGAGAGGAAAAATTTGACAGAAATCAACACCCAGCCAAACTCAACAAAAATTAGCACACCAGGAACATGGGACACAGACTAAGAAAAAAAAAACCTTCGATATAAACCTTAAAATAAAAACTACACAGAATCGACTAATAATCTACTACTTATTAGAGAGAAGTCTAATAATACTTGAGTGAATATATAATACGCTCATGAAATAAAAGACTAGGCATAGTAGTGATGCCAACCCACAATAAATTGATCTACCAACGTCTATAAAATTCCATAAAGATTTGTTTTGAGAGACAAGAAATGTTTACCCAAAAAACTCCACCAAGCAACTATGACAGCTAAGTCTATTTTAATAAATAAGAAAATTAGAGAGGAATCACTTCACCAAAGTAAAAAACTTCACTACAGAACCACAGCAATACAAGAAGGAGGAGAGAGTGAGGAGGAGGATCAAGAGAAAGTCTGTATCTTTTAAGCCACATGAAGAAACGGCTTGTTTTATAAAAGCAAAACTTCAGTCTCACCAGGTATAAGATGTGCTCATTCATATGTGTATTTTATCAAAGCAGCTGATGGTTTGAGCCTTTGCATTTCTTGCAAAAAAAAAAAAAGTAATTAATAGTTAGCACAATACTTTAGAACAACAAGACAAAGGAAATTCCCAGACTTGCCCTAATCAACTTAACCGCTTGGCGCGGACAGCAATGAATCTACACACAGACACATGAAGGCTACGCCTCGGCCCTTCATGTCGGGCGCCAAGCCTTCTCCTGCAGAAGAAGCGAAGGTGTGGGACAGGGGAGGCGCTGTGGGTTTGACAAGGAAGTCTGAGAGAAACTGAATTTGGAGTTCATTGTCTCTTCTCTCTTCCTTTCTTTGGAAAAAAAACACCCAACATTCCTGAGATGAGATTGCAATGGAAATTAAGGAGAAAAATGTCTTTAAGTTAAAGTTTTGCTAAGAACACAGTAAGCAGCGAGTCTCTGCCCAGACGAAAGTCTGATGCAGAATGAAGCTATACAGACCGCGTCTCTTTCCAGTATCACTACTCTTTACACGACCACTGATACCCTGCAACAGAAAGCTGCTTTCTCACGAGGAAGAAAGTCAGGAGGCTTCTTGGTATGAAAGATCAGATTCCGAATCTGCAGCTTCCTCTGGTAAGAGATCGTCATCAGACAGGATTTCCTGGGGGTCGGCTGAGGGCTGGCGGCCGCTGGAGAGGGCGTCATCTGCATCTGCCCTGTGAACAGGGGTGCTCACGAGATGGATCTTCTGGTGATGGGTGAGGGAGGAGTTGCGGCTGAAGCCCTTCCCGCACTCGATGCACTCGTAGGGCTTCTCTCCAGAGTGGGTGATAGAATGGCGAATCAGGTTGGTGCTCCAGCAGAAGGTCTTCCCGCACTCGAGACACTGGAAGGGCTTCTCCCCACTGTGGATGCGCTGGTGCCTGGTGAGGCCCGACCTGCGGCTGAAGGCCTTCCCGCACTCAGAGCACTCAAAGGGCTTCTCCCCGGAGTGGATGCTGAAGTGTCGGATGAGGTCCGCGCGGTTGCTAAAGGCTTTCCCGCACTCTCTGCAGTCGAAAGGCTTTTCCCCCGAGTGGGCCCGCTTGTGCAAGATGAACGTGGAGCAGTGGGTGAAGGCCCGCCCGCAGTCGGCGCACACGTAGGGCTTCTCCCCGGTGTGGATGCGCTGGTGCCTCTTGAGGTACGATCTGTGGTTGAAGGCCTTCCCACACTCGGGACACTCAAAGGGCTTCTCTCCTGTGTGGATGACAGAGTGGTGAATGAGGGCCGCGCTCTCGCAGAACACCTTCCCACACTCACCGCACTCGTAGGGCTTCTCCCCGGTGTGAGTCTGCTGGTGCCACATGAGATGGGACCTGTGCTTGAAGACCTTGCCGCACTCGAAGCACTCGTAGGGGTTCTCGCCACTGTGGATGGTATAGTGTCGGATGAAGCCTGGCCTGTCTCGGAAAGCTTTCCCACACTCTTTGCACTCAAAGGGCTTCTCTCCAGTGTGGCTTCTCTCGTGCAAGACAAAAGTGGAGCGGTGGGTGAAGGCCTTTCCACACTCGTCGCACCGGTAAGGCTTCTCGCCACTGTGAATGCGCTGGTGCTGTGTGAGGTGCGACTTGCGGTTGAAGGCCTTCCCGCACTCCGCACACTTATAGGGCTTCTCCCCCGTGTGGACCAGGTGGTGCTGAAGGAGGTAAGTGCTCTTACTAAAGGTTTTCCCACACTCCGTGCACTCGTAGGGCTTCACTCCAGAGTGAGTCCTCTCATGCCCAGCAAGGAGGCGCTTCTTGCTAAAAACCTTCCCACATTCATTGCATTTAAAGACGTTTTCCTCGGCCTGAGCCATGGGTTCCTCCTCTGAGTCAGAGGAGATATTTATAACATCTTCTGTAGTGTCCACCTCCTGTACAATCCACTTACACACGCCATGAGCTGTCCCTACACTGTCATGTTTGAGGCTCAGCTTCCCAGGGAGTCTGTCCTTCTGGGGCTCTCTCACTGGTCTCAAGTGCCCTTGAGTTTCTGAAGGCCCACCCTGAGCCTTGGTCTGCTCCTTTTGGGACTCCCTTGGGGTTCCTTGTGCTAGCTGTTCGTGGACTGAGACTCCCTCAGACAGAACTGGTTTAAAAGTGGCAGGATCTATGAGCTTGAGTATTCCTTTATCACCTGAAAGAAATTAAAATCGAGAGGCCTTTGATAGTACTAACGTAAGAGCGACAAAACCAGCATTTTCCATGGGAAGAGACATTAAGATGAAAACAGTGCCCCTGTGTTTCCTGTGTTTTTACCTTTGGATGCAGGAGTAAGAGTCACCTCTTTGCTGGCACTCAGACTGCTAACACCTTGAATGAGAAATCACAGGAAGTATTGGTCAGGTTACAGAACACAAAGGATCGTCAACCCAGGCTGAATAAGTCTTCAGACGACTAAGCATCAATACTTGGGCCCCCGGACAGATAGCTGCCTGCCAGAAACACCTGCCATGGGGTTGGGGGTCCTCACTTTCTAAAGTTTATTTTATTTATCTCATTTGAGATGAAATTTCACAGAAGGAAAGAAGTCAGAGCAGCACTCTGGTATACATGGCATGGGGGATGAAAGTGGCATAGAGAGTCCTGGCTCGGGGACCAGGCGGTGGCACTCTTGGTTAAATACATCCATCACTAAATGCCTGGGTCCGGGTTTGGGCTCCTGCTCCCCACCTCCAGGGAGGAGGCTTCAGGAGTGGTGGAGCAGGTCTGCAGGTGTCTCTCTCTTCCTTTTTTTTTTCAGTGTTTTAAATTTTTTTTTACATTTATTTATTGGATAGACAGCCAGAAATTGAGATGGAAGGGGGTGATAGGAAGAGAGACAGAGAGAGACACCTGCAGCACTGCTTCACAACTCACAAAGCTTTCCCTTTTCAGGTGGGGACCGGGGGCTCGAACCCGAGTCCTTGAGCACTGTAACATGTGCGCTCAACCAGGTGCGCCACCACCCGGCCCCCCTCTCTCTCTCCCTCCCTATCTCTCCTCCCTCTCAGTTTCTCTCTGTCTTGTCAAATAAAAAAAAAAACAAAGTAGGAAAAACTAAAATCTTTTTTTTTTTAAGTTCACAATGGCCACCAGGAGCCATGGCTCTGCAGTGCTGGCCCGACCCCCCCAGTCCCCCTCAGGCCCCAGCAGTACCCCTGGTGGTGGGGGGAGGGAGGGTGTGAATGAGTATGAATCAGGAGACAGAGGAGAGGCACGACACCTTTCCACCACTCCAGAAGTTCCCCTCACATGGTGGCCAGGGGCTCAGACCCAGGTCCTGGAGCCTGGGGAAGTGGCAACTCTAGGGTGTGAGTTCTTCCCTGCCCCCTCGCAACAGCTTCCTCTCGTCTGACGCAGACACTCTAAGCAGGAATCTGCACGAATGCTTTCTGTGATGAGAACCCCCACCCAAGGTCTGCACAGGAGCAGTGAGAATCACTGAGTGCAGAGTGACACTCACAGAGCCGCCTGTCTTCTCCTTGGGCACACAGCTCAGCCATGTGTGTCAGCCCTGTTGCCTCTGTGTGGCTGTTTCTCAACAGGAAAGTGGGGAAGTAAGGAATGTTTGGGGGTCCCGGTCAAGCGCTCACAGTACCAAGCGCAAGGATACGTGCAAGGACCTGGTTCGAGCCCCTGTTCCCCACTCCGCAAGTGGTGAGGCAGGTATGCGCGTGTCTATAATTCTCTCCCCTCTCAGTTTCTCGCTGTGCCATGGAATGAAAAGGAAAAAAAAAAAAGCCACCAGATGTGGCGGATTCTTAGCACCAACACTTAGTCTCAGCGACTAGAAGCAAAATAAACAAATAAATAAATAAATGGGAATGTTTGTGGAGGTGTGTGAGTGTGTTTGTGTGAGTGGTGTGTGTGTTTGAGAGTGTGTGTGTGTGAGAGAGAGTACGTGTATGTGTGTGAGTGGTGTGTGTGTGTTTGAGAGTGTGTGCGAGAGAGGGAGGGGAGAGAGAGAGAGAGAGAGAGAATGTGTGAGTGAGTGTGTGTGGTCTTGCCCTCTTCTCTGTAGTGGGAGCATCAGGGCCTCCTTAAAGCCGCCCTTGCTTTGCAGTGCTGGGGCCTGGATCGTGTGATCTCACCACTCCAACACTGGTCTGTTCATTCTGTTCACTTGCGACAGGGACAGGAGGAGCTGGCACAGCCATGGAGAGCTGGTGCTGAGGCTTGAACTGGACCATATGTTTCACATGTGGAAAGAAGCTCCCTAGGCTGAACACCAAGATTCCGGGGTCAGAATCCTGACAGAGCTCTGAGCTTTTAGTCAGCCCTACACACAAAGAAAGGCACGCTGAGGTGGTGCAGACACTGAGCGCCGCAGAGCTGGGGACTGGCCAGCCCAGTCCTGACACTGTAGAGACCTTAGTACACGCTCCACTGTCCTCCAGGCCAGGGCCTGCACTCGAGGCTCCTGGACTCCCAAGCCAGCAGACAGGCTCCATGAATCGGCTGCCCACGGGAAGCATGGCCAGTGGTGCTTGCCTGCGAGAGGGAACCCCCACATCTTGTCTCCTACCTGCACTGGTGCTTGGGGAGACATCTGTCTTCACTACGTCCTTCCAGTGCTCCAGCTGCGTGATCAGTTCAGGTTTGCGAGCAGAGCATCCTGTTCATGGGGAGAGTAGACATGACAATTTTTATGAACAGAAATAACAGCAGGGGCTGGTGATGGAGCTCCCTGTTGAACACACACATCAGCAAGTGCTGGGTTCAAGCCCCGGCTCCCCACACGGGGGTGGGGGAGCTTCACAAGGGCTGCAGGAGGCGTCTCTCTGTCTCTTCCTGTTTCCCCTTTTCCTTTCACCTTCTCTCTGCCCTGCCAAATAAAGCACAGGGGAGGAAATGGCTGCCGGGAACGGTGGATCCTTGTGCAGTCACAAAGCACAAGGATCCCGGTTCAGCGTGAGGATCCCGGCTCGAGCCCCCGGCTCCCCACCTGCAGGAGAGTCGCTTCCCAGGCGGTGAAGCAGGTCTGCAGGTGTCTGTCTTTCTCTCCCCCTCTCTGTCTTCCCCTCCTCTCTCCATTTCTCTCTGTCCTATCCAACAACAATGACAGCAATAACAACAGTAATAACAAGAATAAAAAGAAAGAAAAGGAAAATGGTGACTGGGAACTGGCGCAGTGGATGAAGCCTCGCACTCTCAAACACAAAGGCTCAAGTTTAATCCCTAGCGCTGCGTCTGAGAGTGATGCTCTGCTTCTCTCTCTTCCCTCTATTCTTCTCTTATAAAGAACTGATTTTTAAAAGATCTTACTTACTGATTACTGAGAAAGATAGGAGGATTCTGGTACATGTGCTGCGGGGGACTGAACTAGGGACTTCGTACTTGCAAGTTCAATGCTTTAACCACTGCGCCACTTCCTGGACCGCGTAAATAACTACGTTTTAAAGGAATAAAAGACCAGCGAGCTGAAGAGAATTCACCAGGTAGAGTGTGCACTTTATCATACTCAAAGACCTGGGTTCGAGTCTCTGGCTGTCACATGAGAACACTACACATGGGAAAAGCCACACCAGAAGCGGAACAGTGTGGTGCTGTCTCCTCTTGAATTCTCAGCTCATCTGTCTGTCTGTCTGTCTGTCTATCTATAGATCTATCTATCTAGAGAGACAGAAAGACAGACAGACCACCAGAAGCAGAACCATGCAGGTGCAAATGCTCTATGAAAACTCAAGTCTGGGAAAAGGGGAAGGGCCGACAGTCTGAGCAGAAGGGATAAGGGGCTGGTCGCAAGAGTCCATGGCAAGCCCAGACCTCCCCTCAGTGTCCCCACAAGTCAAGGAGGGCGGGAGTTTTCTAGCTCTGAAAACTGGCAGGTGTGTCGTGGTACCTCAGACATGGGTTTCCCTGGGACAGAATCATGTCTCTCTCTTCATCTCCTGGTTGTGTGTCTGCAAGTCCAGAACTCACCTGAAATCCTGAGAAGGATGGCTCCTGGGGCCCGGGTGGTGGCACACCCGGTTACGAGCGCACAGTAAAGAGCGCAAGGGCTCGCACAAGGATTCGGGTTCGAATCCCCGCTCCCCACCTGCAGGGAGGAGGATGCTTCTCAAGCAGAGAAGCAGGTCTGCAGGTGTCTCTCCCTCTCCCCTGTCTCCTCCTCGCCTCTCGATTTCTCTCTGTCTTAAAATGGGAAATAAAATGACAATAAAATGGGAAACATGGCTAGGCCCCAGCGAAGGCCCCACAGCAAAGTGATGATAAGGCTCCCTCGGGGCCTCTGATGGTGGTTTCCCTACATCCGGGAAGCCGGCTTTCCTGGCCTGGGGGTCTGCACTTGTCCGGGGGCGAGCAGGGGGGAATGTGCACTGGACGTCCCGGGGGGTTTAGAAGCCCTCTTGGGTCCTGTCATCCCGGCTGTGACAACCAAGATGTCTCCGGGAACCATGGGTGTCCTCTGGGGGACATCTTCCTTGAACGAGAATGACCTAAATGGGATGACGGGAGTAAGTGTGGATGACGGGACGTCCTTGCTGAAGAGGTGCTACGTGCTGTCAAGACTTGAGCTTGCAGACAGATGAAGCGCTGAAGGCCCTGAGCAGGGAGAGCATGAGGTGCAGAGGACTTTCATGTGGGAGCAGAGGGGAAAGTCCAGCTTGGCTGGGGCAGAGGAGGGCAGCAGAGGCAGACAGTGGGCTTTTCATTTGAAAAGATAAGCCGGGGGCCAGAGGACTAGGTCACCAGAGGGCACCAGCCTCGCCGGACACACAGCCCAGATTCAAGCTCTGGGACGTGGGATATCCTACTGTGGACAGCAGGACCAGCGACATGACACACGCCCAAGGCTCCAGTTCATAAAACTGAAAACATAAAGGAATAACAGCAATTTGGGGGAAGGAGGGCTGTAAAGTCAGGGTTTAGGATGACACGTCTCTTTTTTTGGACATGTGTTTTATTAAAAAATTAAAAATTATTAAAAATAATTATTTAAATATATAAAATTATTTAAATATATAAAAATAACTTATTAAAAATTGTACTTACCTATTCAGGAGAGAGACAAGAGAGAACCAGACATGTTATGTATCTAAATTGGGGCCCAGGAGGGGCAGATGGTAGAGAACGTGCCTTTCAGACATGAGTCCCTGGGTTCAGTCCCCAGCACCACTAACACCTCGTGCACAGCACAATGTTTTTCCTGTCTGTTTCCGAAAACAGAGCCTGCAAGCTGGGCCCGGGGAGTGGCCCTGCAGTGTGGCACAGACAAGGCTCTGGGTTCATTCCCTGGCATTGCATTTAAAAAGTCAAACTATAGTGATTTCTGCTTACCTTCTTTTAAAGATCATTTTAAAATTTTTTAATTAATTTAGTTTTTACCACATATATATATAAACTTTCTCATTGACACAGACTATAACTCAGCTTCTTGTTGGGCTAGGGAAATATCTCAACAACTGAGCACAGTACATGCATGTCTGAGATCCCAGAGGCCTCAAGTTCAATCCCTGGCACCACCAGAGCTAAGCAGTACTCTGAGCTTTCTCACTTCCTTTCCTTTTCTAAAAGATTTATTATTGATTGATTTATTTTTATCAGAGCACTGTTCAGCTCTGGCTTATGGTGGTGCAGGGGATAAAACCTGGGGTTCTGGTCTACGGCCATGAGACCCCGAACACACCCGATCTCGTCTGATCTCGGAATCTAAGCAGGGTCGGGCCTGGTTAGTACTTGGATGGGAGAACCTGGGGTTTTGAAGCCTCAGGCATGAGAGTCTCTTTGTATAACCATTATGCTATCTACCCTCTGCCCTATCTTTTTGGTATTTTAAATATGATTTTCAACTTAAAAAAAATTATTTTCCTTTTTGTTGCCATTGTTGCTTCATTGTTGTAGTTATTATTGTTGTTGTTGATGTCATTTGTTGTTGGACAGGACAGAGAGAAATGGAGAGAGGAGGGGAAGATAGGGAGGGGGAGAGAAAGACAGACACCTGCAGACCTGCCTCATGACCTGTGAAGCGACTCCCCTGCAGGTGGGGAGCCGGGGGCTTGAACTGGGGTCCTTAAGCCGGTCCTTGTGCTTTGCACCATGTGCGCTAAACCTGTTGCATTACTGCCCAACCCCCTCATTTCCTTTCTTTCTTTTTTAATATTTTGATAGGACAGAGAGAAATGGAGAGGGAAGGGAAACAGAGATACTTACGGCACTGCTTCACCACTCATGAGACCGACTCCCTTCAGGTGGGCTGGGGACTGAGCCTGGATCTTCGTGGACGGCAGCATGTACACTCAACTGGGGGCACCGCCACCCAGCCCCAAGCCCTCATTTCTTTTTTTTTTTTTTTTGCCTCTAGGGTTATTGCTGGGGCTCAGTGCCTGCACCATGAATCCAATGCTACTGGGGGCCTCCCCCCCTTTCGTTGCCCTTGTTGTTGTAGCCTTGTTGTGGTTATTATTGCTGTTGTTGATGTCATTCGTTGTTGGATAGGACAGAGAGAAATGGAGAGAGGAGGGGAAGACAGAGAGGGGGAGATAAAGACAGACACCTGCAGACCTGCTTCACCGCCTGGGAAGCGACTCCCCTGCAGGTGGGGAGCCGGACGCTCCAACGGGGATCCTTTCCCCGGTCCTTGGCTTTGCGCCACGTGCGCTTAACCCGCTGTGCCACCGCCCGACCCCCAACCCCCTCATTTTCTACCTAATTAAAATAAATAAACTTAGTGGTCCAGGAGGTGGCAGAGTGGAGAAAGCCCTGGACTCTCAACATGAGGTCCTGAGTTCAGTCCAGCAGCACATGTGCCAGATGATGTCTGGTTTCTCTCCCCCACCCCATCTCATTAATAGAAGTAATATTTTTTTTTCTTTTCTTTTTTTACCAGAGCACTGCTCAGCTCTGGCTTGTGGTGGTGCGGGGGATTGAACTTGGGACATTGGAGCCTCAGGCAACAGAGTCTCTTTGTAGAACCGTTATGCGATCTACCCCTGCACAATGTAATATTTCTTAAAACATGAAATACATCTATAAAAGGACATATCTCGCCCCAAACCCTGACTTTAGCCCTTCTCCCGACTGAATGCTCGGTGGTGGTCCACTATCTTCAAGCCCTAAGCTGGTGTCCCCAGTCTTGGCCCTGGAGCATCCTGGACTGCATATCCCCTGGCAAGGGGGCTGCCCCCATCGAGCATGTTCAGCAGCTTGTCTGGACTCTGGCAACTCCTGCCAGCACCACCCTTGCCCAGCTGTGGCCTCAAAGGTCCCGCCCCGGACTCTGCAGAGCACCCCCACTTCCTGAGTCCGAGGGAATGTCTCTCGCCCAAAGAGGTGTGGGGAGTCGGGGCAGGGGGACAGGAGAGCGGGTCTGGGAAGTGCTGGAACCTGGGGGTGGGGGAGCGGCCAGGATGGACACACAGCCTGGGCCGAGGAGGGGAGGGCTGGACCCGGTGGAGGACGGGCCTTACCAACAGACACCAGGAGACTGTAGTTGTCCAGCATCACCTCATGGTACAGGGCCCTCTGGGCAGGGCGCAGCTGCTCCCACTCCTCCTGGGTGAAGGTCACGGCCACATCATTGAAGGTCACCGGCACCTGGAAAGCAACGGGAGGGAGGCCGTGGACATTGGGGCCAGGGGTGGGGGGTGGGATCCACGGTCAGGCTCCGGCCATCAGCAGACAGCCCCTGCGCTGGGCTCCAGGTGAGGTGCGTCCTGGGAGCTGCACAGCAGGAAGAGAGAGACGTCTTCTGTGTGGGAGGTGCTGGGGATGCCATGTGAGTTATTTCTGACATGCAGACACGGTGCTGGGGCATGAGAGGGACGAGGAAATGGTGCTAATATCAGGAACAGCAAGATTATCAATGCCGAGCCAGCCGAGGCCTGGGAGGTCCAGACACTGCGAGCGTTCACCTTGAAGTGAAGCCCATCCACATCCTCACCAGTCTCTCCTCGCTGAAGCCACTTGGCGCGCCAGCTTCCTTGCCAGCGTTCCTCCCACCCCCTTTCTCTTGCATCCTCGCCCACGTGCAAAGTCTTATTTTTAGACCACGGGCTATTAGGCCCATTAACCAACCACACTACTCCCAGATCACAGATGTAGACTTTATTGATCTTTTTTAGAAAGATGAACGTACAAGGACTTGAGAGGAAGAACAAAAGCCATTCTGGCACGTGCCTTTTTATCTGCAGACACAAGGAAGGAGGAGAGAGGCCGGGCGCACATGAAGCTGGGAATCAAGTTGGCTACCTCGTGCTTCCGAGCCCAACACTCTGCACCACAGGCTGTGGTACTGCATTCGCCCGCCAAGTTGTACGTGTTCATCAACGTGTGAGTGGGAACTGGAGTGCCAGTCTGCCATGTGCAGTGCTGGGGATTGAACTGAGGGTCGCACGCTCCCACCGCTGGGGGGACAGCATTCTGATCTATGTGGTCTGCTGCAGACGCCTTCATGCCCGAGGCTCTCAAGTCAGAGGTTCCATTCCCCGTAAGCCAGAGCTGTAACGCTCTGGTAAAAATGAATAAATAACTATAAAAACACTGGAAGGGTCCAGTGGTCTAGCCACTGCGCCACCTCCTGGACAATTGCAGATCTACACTTTAAATGCTTTTACTTATTTTACATATTTACTTTTTACCAGAACACTGCAGATCTCAGGCATATATGGTGGTGCAGGGGATTGAACCTGGAACCTTTGCTGCCTCAGGCACGAAAGTCTTTTTGCATAGGCCCAATTAAAATGCTTTTAAGTGTATGCTCTTTTTTTTTTTTTTTTCCCCTTCTCATATATATTCTTTTTATTTTGTTTCAATGAGAGACAGAAAGAGACCAGAACACTGCTCAGCTCTGGGCATAGTATGGTGGTGCAGGGGATTGAACCTGGGACTTGGGAGCTTTGGGCATGAGAGTCTGTTTGCTGAACCAGTATGCTGTCTCTCGGGCCTGCTCTGGTTTTTCAGCAGCAGCATCAGTGGCTTGCTAGCTAGCTCCTCCTGCTTCTCTTGAGTGGACCGGACCGTAAGAGTGAGTCGGCAATTCCACAGCCAGGCAGGTGTCGTATTAGCTGAGCACAAGACTTGCAAGCACAAGGCCCCAGTTTCTATTTCTAGCAGTGCGTCTGAAATACCGTCTACTTCTGGGGCTGGATTAAATATCCCTGGACACATCTCAGTCAAGTAAGGAGGAGAGAAAAAACAGTTTGGGGCTCTGAGGTCCTAGGTTCCATACCCAGCACAGCTATAAACCAGTGCTGAGCCATGCTCTAGTAAATAGATTAATTCATTATCCGGGCATTGGTATGGAGAAAAGAGACTTTCATGTCTGAGGCTCTGAGGTCACAGGCTCAATTCCCAGCACAGCCACCAGCCAGAGCCGAGCGTTGTTCTCGCTCCTCTCCTCTCTCATTAAAACAAATAAAATGTTTTTAAAAAGAAAAGCCAGCTTGGGGGTCAGGGGGCTAGTTCAGCCTGTTGGGAGTACAGAACTTGCCTGCCCGACACCTCAGGTTTAATCCAGACTTATACCAGAGCTGGACAGTGCTCTAGTTTCTCTCTCATAATAAGTAAGTAAACTGATTAATTAATTAAACCAACTACGGCTCCGCAATGACATGTTCAAATAATAATAATAATGAGCCGAGCCAGAGAACTAGTATAATGATTATGCAAAAGGCTTTCATGACCGAGACTCCCAGGTCCCAGGTTCTGTCCCAAGCACCACTATCAGCTAGAGCTGAACAGGGCTCTGTCAAAAAGTAATTCATTAATTAACCAATACAATAAAAACTCTGACACACAGCCACTTGGCATTGTCGTTTCTTTTTTTATCCATTTTTATTTATTATTGGATAGAGACAGAGAGAAACTGAGAGGGAGGGGGAGATAGAGAGGGACAGAGACAGAGAGACACCTGTAGCCCTGCTTCACTGCTTGGGAAGCTTCCCCCTACAGGTGGGGACCGGGGGTTTGAACCCTGGTCCTTGAGCCCTGTCACGTGAGCGCTTGACCAGGCACACCACCGCCTGGCCCCGCGGCATTTTCTCTTAACTGGTTAGGGGAGCATATGTGACTGTCTGGTCGCTCTTCTACTGGAAGTGAGGAAGAATTAGGGAAGGGGCCGCTTTTTACTCAGTGGAAGAGCGAGCCCTGCTATCACGGCGTGGCGTCCCAGGCTCTCCCTAGAGCCCTTGGCGACCCGGCTTCCTGCAGGTAGTGAGCCGGCGCTTAGCTTGGTGCCTGTCACTCCAGGGCAGAGCTGCAGGGTGATGTAATGGTGGTGGAGTGCTCGACGCTTTATGGGTCTATTTGGCTTATTTTTTTCTCCTGCTCCTTCTTCGTCATCTTCAGTGTCGTCGCTGACTTCTTTCAGACAGAGAGGAAGAGACGGAGACGGAGAGACAGGTGGAGACAGGGAAAGGCACCAGAGCACTGAAGCTTCCTCCAGTGTCGGGCTGGAAAGTGGGTCTCCTGGGCGGGCTCTCTTGTCAGCCTTTAACTGAAGATGCTGATGATGACGATGATGACGATGATGAAGAAGAGGAGGAGGAGGAGGAGGACGGAGAATGAGAAGAGAGGAGAGAAAAAGGGAAAGGGAGGGAGAGGAAGAGAGACAGAGGGAGGGAGCGGAGGGGCAGGCAGGCTGAATGGGGAGCTAAGCTACGCCGCAGTGCGGTGTCAGGTGCGCAGGTCGGGCTCCAGCTGAGTCATCCCCCCCCCGCCCCCCTGCAGACGCTGCCAGACGGATTTTTCTCTGTCGTCACTGGTTTTCCGAGTGGAGGGGCCCAGACCGAGGGGCTCCCCCTCCCCAGCACCGCAGCTTCCTCCAAGGCGGCGCCGGGCAGAGCTGCTGTAGGGGAGGCAACCTAGGGTCAGCCCTCCCGCCCCCAGCCAGGGACCTGTCCCCCGCCTGTGACTGTCCCCAGTCCGTCCCCCACCTGTGACTGTCCCCCTGCCTGTGACTGTTCCCCCAGTCCGTCCCCCACCTGTGACTGTCCCCCTGCCTGTGACTGTCCCCCCGCCTGTGACTGTCCCCAGTCTGTCCCCCACCTGTGACTGTCCCCCTGCCTGTGACTGTCCCCAGTCTGTCCCCCTGCCTGTGACTGTCCCCAGTCTGTCCCACCTGTGACCGTCCCCCCAGTCTGTCCCCCCGTCTGTGACTGTCCTCAGTCTGTCCCCCAGCTGTCACTGTCCCCCCGTCTGTGACTGTCCCCCAGCTGTCACTGCCCCCCCGTCTGTGACTGTCCCCCAGCTGTCACTGTCCCCCGTCTGAGACTGTCCCCCAGCTGTCACTGTCCCCCGTCTGTCCCCCCGTCTGAGACTGTCCCCCAGCTGTCACTGTCCCCCGTCTGTCCCCCAGCTGTCACTGTCCCCAGTCTGTCCCCCAGCTGTCACTGTCCCCAGTCTGTCCCCCAGCTGTCACTGTCCCCAGTCTGTCCCCCCGCCGTCACTGCGCTCCCCGACCCGGGGCTCCACGGTCACGGCACTCACCAGCCCGGAGAAGGACCGGACCGCCGCCATCCCGGGCTCCGTCAGACGCAAGACGCGAACTGAGGAGCCCGCGGTGCGCTCCCGCCGCGGCCACCGCGCCGACTGGTCTGTCGCAGTCACTCCCCGGAGTCTCCGCACGTCCGAGGGCGGCGCCAAAGCCGGGCTCCTCCCCGCCGCCCGCGTCAGCGCAGCCCTCCCCGAGCCGCAGCAGCTGGCGGGAACCACGCCGTCGCGCCCGTGACGTAACACGCGGACACCGGAAGTTCCGTCGGGCTCGGCCGTGGGAGCCCTGCGCACAGCCTTCTGGGAGATGTAGTTCTCCCTCCAGGGGCTCCTGCGGAGGGCGCGTCCCCAGCTCTCCCTCTGGTCCCTGCAGGTGTCACCGGGCGGCGTGACAACCGCCTCTTCCGAGTCACACCGCGAGGCACCGCCGGCAGCTCGGACCCGCCCGCCCGAAGCTCTGGGCCGCTGCTTGGGGGCCAGAACCGCCGTCCCAGCGCCAGATCCGGGGGTGGGGGCTGCCTGGGGGGCTAATAAGGACCCCCACCCCGGACATGCGGAGGTGGAAGGAGGGCTCTATGGGGTCGGCCAGTGATGTAAGGGCATGGGAAGACAGAGCCCGGCAGGGCACACGATTTTTAAATTTATTTTCTCAAGATTTTATTTATGAGAAAGATAGGAGAGCGAACCAGACATCACTCTGGCACATATGCTGCCGGGGATTGAACTTCAGACCTCATGCTTGAGAGTCCAAAGCTTTATCACCGCGCCACCTCCCGGACCGCAGGACACGAGATTTTAAAAATGTATTTTATTTTTATTTACTATTGGGTAGAGTCAAAGAAGTTGAGAGGGAAATAGGCAGGGAGAGAGACAAAGAGACATCTGCAGCCCAGCCTTACTCGTGATGCTTTCTTCCTATAAAACCGTTATGGAAGAGTTAATTCCTCTACTTTTAAAACTCTTCCAAAAGGTAGAAGACACAGGAATACTTTCTTCCACCTCCTATGAAGCCAACATCACCCTGATACCAAAAGCGCGCGCGCACACACACACACACACACACACACACACACACTTTTACAAAACAAAAAAACTACGGACCAACATCTCTGATGGACACAGATGCTAAAATATTGAATAAACTTCTAGACAGATACAGCAGTATATTAAAAAGATTGTTGGGCAAGGGTAGATAGCAAAACAGTTATGAAAACAGTCTCTAATGCCTGAGGCTCAAGTCCCTGGTTCAGTTCCCTTTCCCACCATAAGCTAGAGCTAAACAGTACTATGAAAGGAAAAAAAAAAAAAAAATATATATATATATATATATATATATATATAAAGGGACTGCTCATCGTGACCAAGTGGGGTTTATTGAAGGGAGGTAAGGTTGGTTTAATATACATAAATCAGTGAGAGCCAACACATCAATAAAAGCCCCCAAAAACGACATAATCAGTTATGTCAATAGATGCAGAGAAAGCCTTTGACAAAATCTAACATACTATTATGCTCAAAACGCTACAAAAAATGGAAATAGATGGAAAATTCCTCAAGATAGTGAAGCCCATATATAGTAAACCTACAGCCAACATCAAACTCAATGGTGAAAAACTGGAAGCATTTCCCCTCAGATCAGGTACTAGACAGGGCTGCCCACTATCACCACTACTATTCAACACTGTTGGGAGTTCTTGCCAAAGGAGTCAGACAAGAGCAAGGAATTAAAAGAATACAGATTGGAAGAGAAGTCAAAATCCCTATTTGCAGATAATATGACAGTATACATAAAAAAAAACAAACCTAAAGAATCCAGGAGGAAGCTCTTGGAAATTATTAGGCAATAAAGTAAGGTGTCAGGTTACAAAATTAACAAAAACCAGTGGCATTCTTCTATGCAAACACTAAATTAGAAGAAGAAATCCAGAAATCAATCCCTTTTACTATAGCAACAAAAATAAAATATCTAGAAATAACCCTAACAAAAGAAGTGAAAGACTTGTATACGGAAAATTATGAGCTGGTATTCAAGGAAATAGAAAAAGACACAAAGAAGTGGAACGATATTCCATATTCATGGAAGAATTAACATAATTAAAATGAATACACTGCCCAGAGTCATATACAAATTTAATGCAATTCCCACCTGCTGGTCCCTGTTCAGGCGCCAATATGCCAGGCTAGCTTCATGGGCAGGAGACAGACGACCAGGTGTTGGTCAATATTTCTCCTTTGGCTAGTTCTGCTTCTGTTTCTATCCGCGTCACACCAGGTTCCCCTGCATTGCTTAATGCTGTGGTCTATTTGCATAATCACTGCTTTACCTGAGACCTGCCCTGCCTACAGGGCATTAGTTTAATCCCCACTGGTTAGATGCAAGCTTGATAGATGCGCTTTTTCCTTCTCCCCACCCCCTATCCTACGTATTTCCTCTTCTGATCTGACACTTCTGCCTCAGGAGACATAAAGGACAGGATTTTCTAGTGAAGGGAGATTGATTGATTGCACTGCATCCCCGCTCATCAATAAAGACTGAACTGCATTCCCAGCTCAGCCATGAGTCCCTAGTCATCTGTCTCCCGCCTGTGAAGCTAGCCCAGCATCCACTAAGATCCCACCAAATTTTTTGGAGAATAGAACAAAAGCTACAAATGTTTATCTGGAACCGGAGAATAATTAGAATTGCCAAAACAATATTGAGAAGAACGAATGGAACTGGAGGCATCACACTCCCAGATCTCAATTTGTATTTAAATTAAAACTGCTTGGCACTGGAACATAGACACACTGACCAGTGGCAAAGAATTAAAAACACAGAAGTAAGCCCCTAAACCTAGACATCTAATCTTTGACACAGGTGCCCAGACTACTAAATGGGGAACAGAGTCTCTTCAAAAAATGGTGTTGAAAAAATTGGGTTGAAACATGCGGAAGAATGAAACTGAACCACTGTACTTACTATACAAAAGTAAATTCCAAATGTATCAAAGACTTTGATAGTTTCTGGACTTAGGCGAGAAACTATCAAATACTTAGAGGAAAATATTGGCAGAACTCTCTTCCATCTAAATTTTAAAGGCATCTTCAATGATACAAATCAAATTACAAAGAAGACTAAAACAAAAATAAACCAATGGGACTACATCAAATTAAAAAGCTTCTGCACAGAAACCACTACCCAAACAAAGAGACCCCCTCACAGAATGGGAGAAGATCTCTACATGCCATACATCAGACAAGAGGCTAATAACCAAAATATATAAAGAGCTCATCAAGCTCAACAACAAGAACAAATGACCCCATCCCAAAATGGGGAGAGGCCATGGACAGAATATTAACCACATAAGAGATCCAAAAGGCCGGCAGACTTCTAGAAAGAAATGCTCCAAGTCATTGCTTAGCAGAGAAATGCAAATAAAGACAACAATGAGATATCATGTCACTCCTGTGAGAATGTCATACATCAGAAAAGGTAGCAGCAACAAATGCTGGAGAGGTTGTGGGGACAAAGGAACCCGCCTGCACTGCTAGTGGGAATGTAAGTTGGTCCAACCTCTGTGGAGAGCCAGCAGTCTGGAGAACTCTCAGAAGGCTAGAAATGGACCTGCCCTATGATTCTACAATTCCTCTCCTACGGATATATCCTAAGGAACCCAACACAGCCATCCAAAAAGATTTGTGTGCACCTGTGTTCATAGCAGCATAATTTGTAACAGCCAAAACCTGGAAGCAACCCACGTGCTCATCAACGGATGAGTGGCTGAGAAAGTTATAGTCTACAGTGAAATATTACTCAGCTATTAAAAATGGTGACTTCAAACAGAAGCAGGGCTACAGAGTAGCAGCAAATGCGTTTTTCTCCTCTCCTCGGTCAACTAGGAATATCAAAGGAGCCCACCTGGGACCGCAACAAGACAGGACTAGAACTATTCTGGGAACCCGCCAAATCACCAGAGCATCCAGAGACCACAACTCTAGCCAGTTGAGAAACATCTCTAAAGAACAGTATCAAAGGTCACCTGAGAATGCAACAAGACGAGACTGGGACGACTTTGGGAACCCACCAAGTCACCAACACAAGTCAATCCAGGCAGGAGTGATCAGTGGACTGAAAAGTACTGGGAGAAGGACCTCATAACACACTATAATGGTTAAAGCAAGGAGAAACTTTGGAGAAATGAACCAGGACAAAAGCCCCCAAAGGCAGAAACACAGAATGAGATCAACATCCAAATGCTAGCTGTGGAATTAGTCACAGAAGTGAGGAAAGAGTTTGAAAGAATTGTCCTCAGAAATGCAGAGGTCATTAGAGACCTGAAAGCTGAAAGAGCTGAGAGCACAACTAGCTGATTAAGCTAATATGGTATCAGAACTGGGTAACAAAATAGCTGAGCTACAGAAAACAAGAGGGGACAGAGAGAATAGAATAAATGAGGCAGAAAACAGAATTAGCAAGACTGAGGATGAATTAAGAGAAAAATAAGAAATAAGAGATCTCTGGGGGCTGGGTGAGAGCGCAGTGGGTTAAGCGCACATGACACGAAGCGCAAGGACCAGCTCAAAGATCCTGGTTTGAATCCACAGCTCCCCACCTTCATGGGGTCACTTCACAAGCAGTGAAGCAGGTCAGCAGGTGTCTATCTTTCTCCCCTCCTCTAACTCCCCCTCCTCTCTCAATTTCTCTCTGTCCTATCTAACAATGACAGCAATAACAGTAACAACAATAATAATGAAAAACAACAAGGGCAACAAAAATAGCCTCCAGGAGCAGTGTATTCGTAGTGCAGGCACCGAGTCTCAGTGACAAACCTGGAGGCAAAAAAAATATATATAAAAGAGATCTCAAAAAGAGATTAAAAGATACTGAAAACAATGAGACATACAGGATGACTTTAAAAGAAATAATATGGGAGTCAGGTGGTAGCACAGCAGGTTAAGTGCACTTGTTGCAAAGTGCAAGGAGCCATGTAGGGATCCCATTTAGAGCCCCTGGCTCTCCACCTGCAGGGGAGTCATTTCACAGGCGGTGAAGGAGGTCTGCAAGTGTCTTTCTCTCCCCCTCTCTCCATTTCTCTCTGTCCTGTCCAATAATGATGGTATCAATAACAACAACAATAATAACTACAACAATAAAATAACAAGGGCAATAAAAGGGAATCAATAAATGTTAAAAAAGAAAAAAGTTAAAAAAAATAATATACACATTATGGGCCTACCAGAGGAAGGGGAGGGCAGAAAGCATTCTTTAGGACATAATAGATGAGACCTTCCCTAGTCTAGACAACATAAAAGACATAAAGGTTCAAGAAGCCAAGAGAGTCCCAAAAAGAATTAACCCAGACTTAAAGACACCAAGACACACCATATTTAGAATAAAAATGAGGGGGGTCAGGTGGTAGCACAGTAGGTTAAGCACAGGTGGCGCCAAGTGCAAGGACCGGAGTAAGGATCCCGGTTCGAGCCCCTGGTCCCACCTGCAGGGGAGTCACTTCACAGGCAGTGAAGCAGGTCTGTAGGTGTCTTTCTTTCTCCCCGCCCCAGTCCATTTCTCTCTGTCCTATCCAACAACGATGACATCAGTTAACAACTACAATAATAAATAGAACAACAATAAAACAGCAAGGACAACAATAGGGAAAAGAAAGCAAAATGAAAAAAAAGAAGAATGGAAAGGAATAAGGATAAAGAAAGGATCCTGAAGGGAGCAAGAGAAAAACAAAGAGTCACCTACAAAGGAAAACCCTTAAGATGAGCAGCAGACTTCTCCACACAAACACTACAGGCCAGAAGAGAATGGCAAGATATCTATCGAGTGCTCAATGAGAAAGGCTTTCAACCAAGAATACTATATCCTGCTAGACTGTCATTCAGACTAGATGGAGGCATAAAGACCTTCTCAGACAATCAACAGTTGAAACAATCAACGATCACCAAGCCTGCCCTGAAAGAAGTTCTGAAAGGTCTCCTGTAAACAGTCAGAACACAATAAATACGCCCTATTATCAGAACACTCTAAAATCTATAATAATGGCATTAACATATCTTCAAAAAATATGTTCAATCTATACTATCAATAAGTGTCAATGGCCTGAACTCACCTATTAAAAGGCACAGAGTAGGAAGATGGATCAGAAAACACCACCCAATAATATGCTAGAACCCTCAGACAATGGTACTGCTTATAATGTATCTAAAGTTAGAAAAGTAAACTAAAGTAGAACATATACTCACAGACAACTAGAGGGGTCAGAGAGGGAGCCTGGCCTGTCATGTGTGCAACTCAGGTCCTACCACTGGTGCCCAGCCTGGGAGTGTGACACTCGGGGAGTCTCCAACACTGTGCGTCTCTCTTCCTCTTTCTATACAAAAATGTCTGGCGGAGCTGTATTGCTTCTGCAGGTTGTCTGTCTTTCTCTCCCCGTCTGTCTTCCCCTCCTCTCTCCATTTCTCTTCCCTATCCGACAACGACAACAACAATGACAATAGCTATAACAATAAAACAAGGGCAACAAAAAGGAATAAATACTTAAAAAAATATTAAGCAAAGGAAATATCTAGGCTACCATCCACACGAACATGTCAAAATGCGAACCACGGTGTTAGAGTCAGGCGACACGTGCAGGAGCAAGAACATAAACAAGGACAAAGGTGCCTCATCCAACATGCCCAACCGGCCATAATGCTACGATGTAGCTTCACCAAAAACTGATAACAACAACAACAAAGCTTTGACGTGATTCAAAGCAGAAACTGATGTCGTGTTGAAGAGCTTCACAATTATCTTCAGGACACAAACGTTCCTCTCAGTGTGACGGACTGATACACTGGACTGAAAGTCAGCAAGATGAAAGAAAGTCTAAATATCAACACTGCCACGGGGCCGGGTGGTGGCGCACCTGGTCGAGCGCACGTTATAGTGCGCAAGGGCCCAAGTTTGAGCCCCGGCCCCACCTGCAGAGGGGAGAGCTTCACAAGTGGTGAGGCAGTGTTGCAGGTGTCTCTTGGTCTCCTATTACTCCCTTCCCTTTCAATTTCTGGCTGTCTATCCAATAAGTAAAGATAATTAAAAAAAAATAAATAAGTAAATCAAGAATAAACACTGCCACCAGCCCAAAGGCCTGATACTACAGCCAACTTCTTTCCAAGAAGCCTCGTGAACATCCAACAAGGCTGAGTCCTGTCTTGGGCCATAAAACAAACCTCCACACACTTCAACAGACAACTGGGACACATGCAGTAGTAACAGAGGTAGTAGGAAACATTCGCAACACCAGGAAATTAAACAATACACGCCCGGCATCACCCAGGGGCAGAGCTGGGGAGATCCTGACAGCACCACTGGGCCACACGGAAGACTGCCCTGCCTGAGGCTCTGAGGTCCCAGGTTCAATGCCTGGCAGCACCATCAAGCAAAGCTGGGCAGTGCTCTGGTTTCTTGGATTATAGAAAAAGAAGAAGTCATAATGTAGAAAAGTCCAAGGAATTCTATCTAAAGGAATGTGGCCCAGCAGTGAGTGCTGGGCCTTAGACATATGATCCTGAGTTCAACCCCCAGCACTGACCAGAGTGATGGATGCTAATTCTCTCTCGTTAATACACCAAAAGTTAATGAATGAACAAGCTTGGAGAGCTAGCATGGCTGCTAACACAGACTTTCAGGCATTAGGCACCAAAGGGCCCAGCTTCAGTCCCCAGCACCACAATAAACAAAAGAAAAACAAAAACCAAAAACAGTGCCTTTTAAGGAACTATACAGAACTTATACATTGAACGTTTACAAATGGTAACAATACATTAAGAAATACTTAAATGACATGTCAATGCTATGCATTTAGGCTGCTACCTGCCCAATTTGTCTAGGTTTAAACTGATTTCTATAAAAATAAGAGCAAAACGGGCTGTAGCACAATGGTTAAGCGCACATGGCGCAAAGCGCAAGGACTGGCAGAAGGATCCCAGTTCGAACCCCGGCTCCCCACCTGCAGGGGAGTCGCTTCACAGGTGGTGAAGCAGGTCTGCAGGTGTCTGTCTTTCTCTCCCCATCTCTGGCTCCCCCTCCTCTCTCTGTTTCTCTCTGTCCTATACAACAACGATGACATCAGTAACAACAACAATAACTACAACAATGAAAACAACAAGGGCAACAAAAATGGAAAATGAATAAATATAAATATATATATATATATTTAAAAAAATAAGATCAAGATTTTTTCTTTTTACATCTGTTGTACATATTTAACATTAAAGGATCTAGGAATGTCAAATTAATTTAAGTAACAGAGAAAGGAATCATTTTAACCAATGTAAAGATCTACCATGCAGTGTCAGAAGTAAACAAGGACTGCTAGGCATTTAAAACCACATGACCTTTTTTTTTTTTTTTTTAGCTTTTTTTAAATGAAGGCCTTACACATACTTAATTGGTACTGTAAGATGTGCCCTTTCACGGACATCCTCATTTCCTCAAATACCTAAACTGTCTAACTTTTCTGACACTGAACAGCAAGGATCACACACACACACACACAGACACCACACACTCACACTCACCACACACACTCACTCACACCACACACAGTCACACACTCACACACATACTCACTCATATACACACACACTCACTCACATACACACACATTCACACACATACACACACCACACACTCACTCACACACACTCACTCACACACATACCACACACACCACACACTCACACACACCACACACTCACACATACACACACACTCACACACACACACACTCACACTCACTCACACACACACACACTCACTCACACATAATTACAAGACACATAAAGGGCCAAAGTCTTTAGCCACTGAAACATTTCCCTTCCCTCAAGTAAACTAAGGACTCTAGAAAGTGCCGTTAAGTGTTGACAGAGGAATCTTAAAGAAGCTGCTTCTTGGGGAGTCGGGCGGTAGCACAGCGGGTTAAGCGCAGGTGGCGCCAAACTCAAGGACTGGCAAAAGGATCCAGGCTTGAGCCCCCGGGCTCCCCACCTGCAGGGGAGTCGCTTCCCAGGCGGTGAAGCAGGTCTGCAGGTGTCTGTCTTTCTCTCCCCCTCTCTGTCTCCCCCTCCTCTCTCCATTTCTCTCTGTCCTATCCAACAACGACATCGATAATAACTACAACAATAAAACAACAAGGGCAACAAAAGGGGAATAAATAAAATTTTAAAAAAAAAGCTGCTTCTAGGTCGTTATCTTGCTAAGTCTCTTAATTTTATAAAAGGTCGTGATCTGTGATAGTCTCCTCACAGTGAAGATACCGGTGGGGTTTCTCTTTGGTAAGTGCAGTCAGCAGAGGTTGAAGAGCTTTCTCTGACAAAAGGCTGTTCTCAGTATTTATCTTCAAAAAGTCTTTCCCCAAAAGGAGTTCCCGAAGGGTGACTGAGGAGCGGCCACGTGTGAAGGGCCTTCCCACACCTGCCACACTGACAGGGTTCTCAGGATGGACCCTTTGGTGCTGGGTGAGGGAGGAGCCGCGGCCGAAGCCCTTCCCGCACTCGATGCACTCGTAGGGCTTCTCTCCAGAGTGGGTGATAGAATGGCGAATCAGGTTGGTGCTCCAGCAGAAGGTCTTCCCGCACTCGAGACACTGGAAGGGCTTCTCCCCACTGTGGATGCGCTGGTGCCTGGTGAGGCCCGACCTGCGGCTGAAGGCCTTCCCGCACTCAGAGCACTCAAAGGGCTTCTCCCCGGAGTGGATGCTGAAGTGTCGGATGAGGTCCGCGCGGTTGCTAAAGGCTTTCCCGCACTCTCTGCAGTCGAAAGGCTTTTCCCCCGAGTGGGCCCGCTTGTGCAAGATGAACGTGGAGCAGTGGGTGAAGGCCCGCCCGCAGTCGGCGCACACGTAGGGCTTCTCCCCGGTGTGGATGCGCTGGTGCCTCTTGAGGTACGATCTGTGGTTGAAGGCCTTCCCACACTCGGGACACTCAAAGGGCTTCTCTCCTGTGTGGATGACAGAGTGGTGAATGAGGGCCGCGCTCTCGCAGAACACCTTCCCACACTCACCGCACTCGTAGGGCTTCTCCCCGGTGTGAGTCTGCTGGTGCCACATGAGATGGGACCTGTGCTTGAAGACCTTGCCGCACTCGAAGCACTCGTAGGGGTTCTCGCCACTGTGGATGGTATAGTGTCGGATGAAGCCTGGCCTGTCTCGGAAAGCTTTCCCACACTCTTTGCACTCAAAGGGCTTCTCTCCAGTGTGGCTTCTCTCGTGCAAGACAAAAGTGGAGCGGTGGGTGAAGGCCTTTCCACACTCGTCGCACCGGTAAGGCTTCTCGCCACTGTGAATGCGCTGGTGCTGTGTGAGGTGCGACTTGCGGTTGAAGGCCTTCCCGCACTCCGCACACTTATAGGGCTTCTCCCCCGTGTGGACCAGGTGGTGCTGAAGGAGGTAAGTGCTCTTACTAAAGGTTTTCCCACACTCCGTGCACTCGTAGGGCTTCACTCCAGAGTGAGTCCTCTCATGCCCAGCAAGGAGGCGCTTCTTGCTAAAAACCTTCCCACATTCATTGCATTTAAAGACGTTTTCCTCGGCCTGAATAGTGGGCTCTTTCCCACATGCACACGAGTTAAGGACAGCACCCGCCAGAAGGACCGGCTCCCGCTCCTCGAGCACACACACCTCTGGCCATCGTGCAGTTGCCAAGCCTGAGACTCCACCTCCCACAGGGCTCGTCCTTCTGGGGGTCTCCCTCTGGCCTCAAGTGTTCTCGAATTTCCGATGGCCCATCCTGGTTCTTGATGTGGCTGACACAGAAGTCCTCTGGGGTTCCTTGAGTGAGTGGTTCCTGTGCGACTCCCCCAGACAGGACTGCTTCTCAAGTGGCAGGTTCTGTGATCCTCAGCTTTCCTTTGACACCTAAATGGAAAAAAAAGGAAAAGGCTTCCGTAATGCTAACACAAAAGCGAGATGAGCATTGAGAATGCACACTTCAAGGTGCACCTAGTGCCTCTGTTTCGTTATTTCAGACATCTATGTTGGCTACCTTGCCTGCTCCCGATCTTCTGACACTTAAAAAGGGAGACACAGAAATGGCAGAGGAAGGGGGTAGGGTGAATAAAGTGAAGAGACCACCACAAATCCACACTGGATGGAGTCGGAAGAGTAACGGACAAAGTGTGCTGTGCAGAATCAACTTCTCCAGTGGCCTGTCTGGCCTTTGTCCTGGCTCCATAGAAATAGCCTCTCCTCTCCTCTCTCCAGATATGTCTGAGGGTACTGTATTAAAAAAAAACATTTATGGGGAGTTGAGTGGTAGCGCAGGGGGTTAAGTGCACGTGGCGCAAAGCACATGGATCAGCGTAAGGATCCCGGTTCGAGCCCTGGCTCCCCACCTGCAGGGGAGTCGCTTCACAGGCGGTGAAGCAGGTCTGCAGGTGTCTGTCTTTCTCTCCCCCTCTCTGTCCTCCTCTCTTCATTTCTCTCTGTCCTGTCCAACAATGATGACATCAATAACAACGACAATAACTACAACAATAATAGAACAAGGGAAACAAAAGGGAATAAATATTAAAAAAAAAAAGAAAAAAATTATTTATTTATTCCCTTTTGTTGCCCTTGTTGTTTTATTGTTGTAGTTATTATTGTTGTCGTTGTTGTGGCTTTGCGCCACCTGCAGAATAGAGAACTCATTAGTTTATGCTGAAGAGACGGCTACAGGCCGGGTCTAGCCAGCTCAAGAGGCCTAGCATGGCATTAGAAAGTTACTGTAAGATCATTACTAGGGAACTCTGGAAAGAGAAGGAGAGAAGATGCCTGCCCTGTCAGAAATCCTCCACTAATTGCGCCGATGAGGCTCAGAGCTCTCTGGGGGCTGAGCTCGGTTGAGCTTCCTGGGTGGCAACTGTCGGCATGTGTTTTCACACATTGATGTCAAGGGTAATGAGGTGTTTTGATGGGGGGGGGCCTTTATCTATTTTTCATTTATTTTATATTTTCAGTGAGACAGAGACCAGAGCACTGCACAGCTCTGGCTTATGGTGGTGCTGGAGACTGAACCTGGGACTCTGGAACCGCAGGCAGAAGAATCTTTTGCAGAACCATTATGCTGTCTTCCCAGCCTGCTTTATTGTATTCTTAATTTTTAAAAAAATATTTATTTATTCCCTTTTGTTGCCTTTTTTTTTTTTTACTGTTGTTGTGGTTATTATTGTTATTACTGATGTCGTCATTGTTGGATAGGACAGAGAGAAATGGAGAGGGGAAGACAGAGAGGGGGAAAGAAAGACAGACACCTACAGACCTGCCTCACCGCCTGTGAAGTGACTCCCCTGCAGGTGGAGAGCCGGGGGCTCAAACTAGGATCCTTATGCCGGTCCTTGTGCTTTGCGCCACATGCGTTTAACCCGCTGTGCTACCGCTACCCGCCCCCCCCCCCAGCACTGCTCAGCTCTGGCTTATGGTGGCACAGGGGGACTGAACCTGGGACTTCGGAGCCTCAGGGATGAGAGTCTGTTTGAATAACCATTATGCTAACGCCTCCCACCCCTGAAGGAAGCTTCAGTACTGTGATCTCTCTCACTCTCTCCATCTGCCTGTTTCCATCTAAAAAATGAAAGTGTATATGGGCTGGGGAGACAGCAAAAAGACTTTCATGCCTGAGGCGCCAACGGTCCCAGGACCAGTCACTACCAAAAGCCAGAGCTGAGCGGTGCTTTGGTGAAATTAATCGTAATTATTAAAGACATAAAGAAACAGAGAAGAGGGAGTCAGACAGTAGTGCAGTGGGTTAAACGCAGATGGCACAAAGCACAAGGACCGGTATAAGGATCCTGGTTCGAGCCCCCGGCTCCCCACCTGCAGGGGAGTCGCTTCATAGGTGGTGAAGCAGGTCTGCAGGTGTCTGTCTTTCTCTCCCCCTCTGTCTTCCCCTCCTCCCTCCATTTCTCTCTGTCCTATCCGACAACGACACCATCAAGAACAACAACATGAATAATAACTACAACAATAAAACAACAAGGGCAACAAAAGGTAACAAATAAATACATATTAAAGAAAAAGAGAATTATTTATATTTGCAGTCTGGAGGTTGTTGAAATGGAGAGACCGTTGGACTCTCCAGCATGAGGTGCGGCATCAGATCCTCGGCACTGCGTGGGCCGGACTGATGCTCTGTAGTGCCAGCCTTTCTTTTTTAATCTCTCTTATTTGCTAGGGCAGGGAGAATCGGAAAGGGAAAGGGGAGGTAGGGAGGATTCTTGCTGTTAAGCTGTCACTGTCTGTAAATGACAAAACATCAATACGGAAAGAAAGCCCTGGAGATTTCAACCACTTCAACTACTGTGGGGCTGTGTGTAAGCTTGGTAGGGCGTAGGGAAAACTCCCCCCATCCTTGGATGGAGGTCTGGGAAAGACACCCCTTTGTTAGCCTCTCTCACAGAGATGAGCCAAGGGGAAAAAGTCTCTCAGACTCAGTTTCCCCTTATTAGACTCCAGACCACAGAGATCTCACTGTTTCTCCCCGCTAACTACAGGCCACATGGCTGCCTGCTTTAAAGTTCAAAGTTCAGTCACCCAGAGTTCACATAACCACCTTACTTTTGATCACTAAGGAGAACACACTCCATCAAACACCTCCCTGACATCAGTCAGTGAAGCCCCCCAAAACACTATGTCCTTATTGTCTTTGATATGATGATTTACATCAAGCCTGTTTATCTTCTCCCTATCTCACCCTGCTGGTTTAACCCCTCTGCTTCTCTCAAACGCCTTTAGATAATTAACCTGTTTGCATCATGGAGACTAGTTGTTTTGACCTTTATATATCGCATCAATTCTTGTCATACCAGCCCCCTACCATAGGGGCAAGCTGACCTTTAAGAAACCTGTAATTTCTGACGTATTTGAAAAATGTTCTTTTGTTTGAATCCCTATATAAACCCAAGCCCACACCCAAATAAATGAGAGTGTTCTAATTCTCCCCGGTGTCCCTTGTCTATATCGCTGAGTCCTCGAGCTAGCGAGGGAGAACCGGTAGCTCACCTTCCTGGCTGAGTCACTCCACACAAGCTCCAGCAAACTACCAGAAACAATCGAGACATTTAGTAAAGTGGCAGGGTGCAAAATCGAAAGACACAAACTTGCCACATTTCTTTTTATTTTACTTAAAAAAAAAAAAAAAAAAGAGCACTACTCAGTTCTGGCTTATAGTGCTGCTGGGGATGGAACCTGGGACCTCACAGACTCACGCATGTAAGTCATCTGCAGAACCACTATGCTATTTCCCTGGCCCTAAGCCTTATGCATTTCACAAAAGAGAGACACACAGAGGAAGAAGCATCACTTTGGCGTGTGCAGTGCCAGTGCTCAGGAGGCGGGCACCGGGCTTGGAACTTTACGCACGCGAGTCCAGAATCCCACCACAGTGCCGCCTCCCTGGCAGCTGGGACATTTTTTAAAACAATGAATTGGGGGCCCGAGTGGTGACACACCTGGTTGAATATGCATGTTTCCAGGTGCAAGGAGCCGGGTTTGAGCCCTCAGACCCCACCTGAAGGGGGAAAGCTTTGCGAGTGGTGAAGCAGGGCTGCAGGTGTTTCTCTAAGAAATAAGTAAAGATAATAAAAATTTTTTTAAAGGCGCACCTGGCTGAGCACACACATTACAGTGCATGAGGACACAGGGTCAAGCCCCTGGCCCCCACATGCAGGAGGGAAGCCTCACAAGCAGTCGAGACAGCATTGCAGGCATCTTTCTCCCCCTCTCTACATTCCCCTTCCCTCTCAATTTCTGTCTCTATCCAAGATAAATGAAGAGAAATGAAACAAAATAAAGATAACACTCCCTGACCTCAACATGTAGTAATTAGCAATGAGTAATAACAAAAAGTGCTGGTATTGGAAGACAGGTGTTCAGGCCAGAATAGAGCGCAGAACTGAACCCACACACATACGGAGAGCTACTACACAAACATCAGGGCCAAAACTAGACAAAGGGAAAGGTCTCTGACAAATATGTTGGGAGGACTGGAAAGTCACCTATAGAAAAATAAAACGGGTGAAGCGGGTCTGCTCGTGTCTATCTTTCTCTCCCCGTCTTCCCTTCCTCTCTCAATTTCTCTCTGTCCTATCCAACAACGACAGAGTATCAACAATAGTAACAACAACAACAACTATGATAAATAACAAGGACAACAAAAGGGGAAAAAATAGCCTCCAGGAGCAGTGGATTTGTAGTGCAGGCACGGAGCCCCAGCAATAACCCTGGAGACCAAAAAAAAAAGGAGGCTGGAGAGGTAGCATAATGATTCTGCTTAAAAAGACTTTCATGCCTGAGGCTCCCAGGCTCCAGGTTCAATCACCAGCATCACAAGCCAGTGCTAAGCAGGGATATACAAAAAAATGATAAAATCAAATCAGGGGAGTCGGGCGGTAGCACGGCAGGTTAAGTGCAGGTGCCACAAAGCGCAGGGACCGGCGTAAGGATCCTGGTTCGAGCCCCTGGCTCCCCACCTGCAGGGGAGTCGCTTCACAGGCAGTGAAGCAGGTCTGCAGATATCTGTCTTTCTCTCCCCCTCTGTCTTCCCCATCTCTCTCTGTCCTATCCAACAACGATGACATCAACAACAATGACAATAACTACAACAATGAAACAACAAGGGCAACAAAAGGGAATAAATAAATATATATATATATATATATATATATATATATATATAAAATCAAATCAGATCACTGAACACCATACACCAAAGATTAAGAACTCAAGATGGACTAAAGACTTGGATATTAGACCTGACACTCTATGAATTTAGAGATTTGAGTCCACTGGCAAGGAAAACCAAACCAAGCAAAACAAAGGGGACCACACCAAATTAAACATGGGAGACTGTCACAAAAAGGGGACGGAGCTATTATTTGAGAGACTTCAGTCCGTCCCACTGACAAGGGATCAAAGGTAAAGAAAGCAAACAACACGAGTCTGCGAGGTGGTGCCGTGGAGGGGCCAGAAGGCCCTGGGCGCAGCCCCTCCACGCCCCACTGAAGCTTTGCTGTGTTCCTTCTCTCCTGCTTTCACCCTCTCTTCCTCTCTCCCTGTTTTGTGCTAGTAAGTAAAACCTTGATAAAACTTGATAAAAGCAAGTAATCCAATGAAAAAGACCTGAATAGACGTTTCCTCAAAGATAATAGGCAAATTGTCCAGAGACATGAAAAAGAATGGAAGTGGGTGGAGCTAGATGCAAATGGTTATGCAAAGAGACTCAGGCCTGAGAATCCACAAGTTCTGGGTTCAATCCCCTACACCACCATAAGCCAGAGCTCAGCAGTGCTGGGGGTGGGGGGGGGGGAACTAGAAGTGCCGGGTGGTGGTACAGCTGGTAGAGCACTCGTTACCACGCTCAGGAGGCAGGTTCAAGACTCCGATCCCCACCTGCAGGGGGAAAGCTCCACAGGTAGTGAAAGAGTGCTGCCGGTGTCTCTCTCCCTCTCAATTTCTGTTCGTATTTAATTCATAAAACTTAAAAAATAAAACAACATGCATTTTTTTTTTTAAAGACTGTAAACAAGCGCTGGTGAGGCTGTGAACAGTTAAGCCTGGGGCACCGCTGCTGGGAATGTCAACTCAACTGGTGCAGCCCGATGCAAGACGGTACAGAGCTCTCACAAAATAAAAAGGCCTTTCGTGGTCCGGGAGGTGGCGCAGTGGATAAAGCATTGGGCTCTCAAGCATGAGGTCCTGAGTTCAACCCCCGGCAGCACATGTACCAGAGTGATGTCTGGTTCTTTCTCTCTCCTCCTATCTTTCTCATGAATAAATAAATAAATAAATTCTTTAAAAAAGAAAAAAAAAGTTAAAGCATCATTTAAAAAAAAAAAAAGGCCTTTCAACCCTGTACTTCCACTCCAAGGCATATTCGCAGAGAACATAAAAACACTGACTCTGCAGGACACGGGCCCTGTGTCCACAGCTGCGTTATTCACAGCCGCCTAAATGCCCATCCGCAGATGGCTGGCTAAAGAAGTCGTGGGATATACACTCCATGGAACACTACTCTGCCGCCAAAAAGATGGTGCTATAATGTCCTTTGGGGGCAAAAAAATGGCTGGAGCTGGAGGTGATGACGCTTAGCGAAGCAAGATAAACGACAACCTCTGGATGGTTTCACTCTTATGTGGAATCTAGAGAACTGATACACGTGAACTTGAGAAGAAAAACAAAAGCAAAGACAGGAGCAGCAGTTTATAAGACTTGTGAGAATTCTGGTGCTTCTGAGAGATGGGAGGGCCGGGACACAGAACTTGGGTGGTGGGTGGGTGTGGCATGAAACTGTCCGTGGTAATCTTAAAATCTTTAAGCCGCTGTCAATCACAAGTTACAAATAAAGGCACGGCCAGGGAGACAGCATAGTGGTTATACAACAGACTTTCGTGTCTGAGGCTCCAGAGCCCCAGGTTCAATCCCCAGCTCCATCGAAGTGCAGGCTTTCGCGGCTGAGGTCCAAGCCCTAGTGCTTCTTCTAGCGTTTGCCCTTCTTCCGTAGCCAGTCCACAGCGTCAGGTTGAGCCTGATGTCAAGTTTCGAGACCTCCTTTGAATCTGGAGAGGTGGCAGTCGTTGACTGTGTGGGTCATAGTCTGTCTGGAGCCGCAGGGAGTCGGGGCAGGAGAGCGGCACTGGGAAGTGCTGGAAGCTGGGGGTGGGGGAGCGGCCAGGACGGACACACAGCCCGGCCGAGGAGGGGAGGGCTGGCCAGCATCACCTCATGGTACAGGGCCCTCTGGGCAGGGCGCAGCTGCTCCCACTCCTCCTGGGGGAGGGTCACGGCCACGTCATCGAAGGTCTTCTATGTGGGAGGTGCCGGGACGCCATGAGCCGCAGAGCCGCAGAGGATCAGGGGAATGAAGGAAAGCGCCCAGGGCAGCGCCAGCGCAGCGCCAGCCTCCCTCCCAGCCGGGCTGAGCCTCCATCAGCCTGCAGTCACACCCAGCCCCCGCCTTTCGCGTTACCTTAGAGATACGGCCGCCTTACTTCACTCAGGACGGCTCCCACCCACCGACTGGCATCGCGGATCTGCAAGAGCCACTCCTGTCTGAGGCTCCGAGGTCCCAGGTTCAGTCCCCAGCACCACCATCGGCCAGAGCTGAGCAGTTCTGAAAAAAAAGAAAATAAAATAGGGGAGTCGGGTGGTGGCGCGGTGGGTTAAGCGCAGGTGGCACAAAGCGCAGGGACCGGCATAAGGATCCAGGTTCGAGCCCTGGCTCCCCACCTGCAGGGGCGTCGCTTCACAGGCGGTGAAGCAGGTCTGCAGGTGTCTGTCTTTCTCTCCTCCTGTCTGTCTTCCCCTCCTCTCTCCATTTCTCTCTGTCCTATCTGACTACGATGACATCAATAACAACAATAATAATAACTACAACAACAATAAAAAAGAAGGGCGACAAAAGGGAAAATAAATAAAATAAAAATTTTTTTAAAAGTGTCACAGAAGAGGAGAGTCTGAAGTTGATACTGAGTCTCTTGATGAGCCTGCTCTCTAATTCTCCCTGAGACTTGGCGGCCTAGCGCACAGGTGTGCTGTGTGTGTGTGTGTGTGCGTGCCAGATACTGTGTCTGCAAGAGAACAAGTGAATGAAACACCTGGAGGGCAGGGGGCCGCGCGGTAGCGCAGCGGGTCAAGCAAGGACCAGCAAGGACCAGCGCAAGGACCGGCGTGAGGATCCCGGTTCGAGCCCCCGGCTCCCCACCTGCAGGGGAGTCGCTTCACAGGTGGTGAAGCAGGTCTGCAGGTGTCTGTCTTTCTCTCCCCCTCTCTGTCTTCCCCTCCTCTCTCCATTTCTCTCTGTCCTATCCAACAACAACGACAACAACAACAATAAAACAAGGGCAACAAAAGGGAATGAATAAATAAATATTTAAATAAAACAAAATAAATGCACAAGGACCCAGGTTTGAGGCCCCGGTCCCCACCTGCAGGGGGAAAGCTCTGCAAGTGCTGACGCAGGGTGCAGATATCTAGATAATACAAAAATTAAGTTAAATTCATTAAAATGTGTGCTTGGGGATTCTTACCCCTCCCCGGGCGTGGGGGGTCAGTGTCGCCACTGCCAGGCCCGGCTCGCGACCAGAGGCCTAGGAAGTCCCATCGGTTTCAAGCCTCACAGACGAGACTGTCACAAGAACTCGCCGACATGACACGGGACGGCGGCGGCTCACTCAGGGCTCTGGTGGCCTCGTCTGACACTCCTCCGTCAAAGCGGTGAAACCCTTTTTTTCCCCCATTACGCCTTTTTCAGTCGCCTCTGAAGATGTGGCTGACTGTGCCGGGGGCCCCACCGGCTGGCTCCCTCCTCCTTCCCCACTTCTTCTTCTAGCGTTTGCCCTTCTTCCGTAGCCAGTCCACAGCGTCAGGTTGAGCCTGATGTCAAGTTTCGAGACCTCCTTTGAATCTGGAGAGGTGGCAGTCGTTGACTATGTGGGTCACAGTCTGTCTGGAGCCGCAGGGGCAGTTCGGGTCGTCTCTGGCTCCCCAGCGATGGAACATAGCGGCGCACCGGCCATGGCCTGTTCCATAGCGATTGAGGAGGGCCCGATCATAACGTGCTAGGTCAAAGCCGGGTGGACGCTTGCAGGGGTCTGTGATGAGGTGTTTGTTCTTTACCTCAGCTGACTGCCAACTCTGTTTCCAAGAGTCTGGAACAGAGAAGTTCAGTGTAGGCGTAGGGGACCAGATTGGGTGACGAGACGTCAAGCGTTGGACAGGGTGGGCGAAGATATCCGCGTATATTGGCAGGTCCGGTCGAGCGTAGACGTGGGAAATGAACTTAGATGATGCCGCATCCTGACGAATATCTGGCGGGGCGATGTTGCTAAGAACTGGCAGCCATGGAACCGGGGTGGAACGGATGGTTCCAGAAATTATCCTCATGGAGGAATATAATTTGGAATCGACCAAGTGGACGTGGGGGCTACGGAACCATCCTGGGGCACAGTATTCTGCAGTGGAATAGCATAATGCCAGAGAGGATGATCGCAGTGTGGAAGTGCTCGCGCCCCATGAGGAGCTGGCCAGTCTTGCAATGATGTTATTCCTCGCGCCCACCTTTGCTGCAGTTTTTATGAGATGGTCGTGAAATGACAGGGTGCGATCGAGAGTAACGCCAAGATAGACTGGCTGGGCTTCATGCCGGATTCTCATACCGCCAAGCTGCACATTAAGCTCACGCGAGGCCGAGGCATGGTGTAGATGGAAAACAGATGAGACCATTTTTGCAGTGCTAGGGATTAGCCGCCATTTTTTACAGTAATCAGATATCAGAGACATGTCTTTCGTGAGTGTTTCCTCGAGGATGTCGAACTTCCCCACTGATTTCTGTCTATTCCACAAGAAAAGAAAAGATATTAAAGGGCTGGAGCGCACACACGACCTCGGGTTCAAGCCCCCAGTCTCCGGCTGCAGGACGGAAGCTTCATGAGCAGCGCGGCAGGGCTGCGAGCGTCTCTTTTTTCTTTACTTACTATAACGAACGAGAAACTGAGAGGGGAGGGAGAGAGAACCACCATGAGCCAGAGCTGAGCAGGGCTCTGGGGAAAATAATAATAATAATAATTTTCTGCAAGCAGACAGACTCTCCTGCCTGAGGCTCTGAGGCCCCAGGTTCAATCCCCCTGCACCGCCATCAGCCAGAGCTGAGCAGTTCTGGTAAAATAAATGAATAAATAAATGCAGGAGTCCGGCGGTGGCGCAGCGGGTTAAGCGCACGTGGCGCAAAGCACAAGGACCGGCGTAAGGATCCCGGTTCAAGCCCCCGGCTCCCCACCTGCAGGAGAGTCGCTTCCCAGGTGGTGAAGCAGGTCTGCAGGTGTCTGTCTTTCTCTCCCCGTCTCTGTCTTCCCCTCCTCTCTCCATTTCTCTCTGTCCTGTCCAACAACAATGACATCAATAACAATAACAAGGGCAACAAAAGGGGAAAATAAATAAATAAAAATAAATGAATAAATACATAAATGCACAAGGACCAGGGTTCGAGCCCCCCGACCCCCGTCCCCAGCTGCAGGGGGAGAGCTTTGCAAGTGCTGACGCAGGCCTGCAGGGGTGTCTCTGTCTCCCCCTTCCCTCTTGATTTCTGGTTCTTTCTATCCAATAAGTAAATAAAGAGAATACAAGAATTAAAATATATATATAACTCAAATTAAAATATATATATAGATAGATATAGATATACACATACCAAAAAAAAAAAAAAAAAAAAGATGCCAAGGGCCTCATCGTTCCGCAGCAGCCTCTCCGGCCCGACGCTCCGCGGCCCCGGGTTCGAGTCCCAGCACCGCCCGAGCAGCCGCAAAGCCCCGCCCGCCCCTGCGGCCCTTCCCGGGGGACCCCGCGCTGCCCGGCCGCGCCGTCGGGGGGTGGGGGGGGGAGTCCCGGGAGTCCCCGGTCCCGGGTCCGAGGTCCGGCCGCCCGTCGGAGCCCCGAGCCCCAGCCAGAGCCCAGGACCCGCAGCGCGGCGCCCCGACCGCCATCCCCTCACCTGCGCCCGGCCGGCCAGCGTCGCCGCCGCCATCGCCGAGCCGGCCCTCGGGGTGACGGGGCACCTGGGGTCGCTCGGGGCGCAGGGTGCGGCCTCCGGGACCCGGGTCCGCCGGGGCAAAGCCGCCGAGAAGGGAATGGCGTCCGCGTCGGAGGGGGGCGGGGAGCAGGTCCCGCCCCCACAAGCGAAGGAAACGCCCCCGCCCCGGGCCGCCATTGGTCAGCGCTCGCGGCGCGGCGCAATGCCCTCTGGGTAATGTAGTTCCTTGCCGCCGGGGGCGCCGGGCGTGACCCGGAAGTCCTCCTGGACGACATGGCGCCCGAAAGGGCCAAGCAGAAGGGGACAGAGTCAACAGCGCCATTCGGGGTCCACTCTGGGAAACTGGAGATTCAGAATCAGGACCGTCGCGGGGGTTCCAGGCAAACGCAAAGGTCCGGAACCTGACTTCCCGTTCCCGAACCCGCCGCTGGGGCAACTTCCGGGAGAAGCCGGAAGTCCCACCCCGCACTTTCGGCGCAAGAGGACTGTTGGGGGCGGGGAGAGCGGACGGTCTTTGGCTCAGCGCCTCCTGCAGGGGACGAAGGGCCCTTTAAGTCACGTGGTTGCCCCGGGAGACCCCCGGGAGTGGGCTCGCCCCGTCCTAGGTGGGAGGGAGAGTCAGGAGCCTGGTCCCTGAAGGCCGTGCGGGAGACCCCAAGGTGGGTGTCCCCAGCTGGTGCCCCCCAGGACACTGAGTGCTGTAACGGGGGACGGGCTCCAGAGCTGTGGGTGTAAACTGTCCATTCAGGACAGGAGACTGGGACAGACAGACAGACGGGGGGGTGGGGAGGGCTACTGACAGGAGGGGAGGTGTCAGCTGCAGACAGATCTCCAGCTAGCCAAGGACCAAAGCAAACCAGTCATCCCCCCCCCCCTCGTTTTGGCAAGACAAAAAAAAGGAAAACTTGTATCACTGAGTATCATAATGACAAATATTGGAGAGGAGGTGGGGGAAAAGGGACGCTTGTGCACTGCTGGTGTGGAAAGCAATTTGCAGACTCGTTGGGACGCTAGGAATGGACGCAGCTCTTCCTCTCCTGGGGATTTACCCAAAGGAGACGGGACACCGATCAGAAGAGATCTGTGTACACCTGTGTTCACAGCAGCACAGTTTGTGATCACCAGAACCCGGAAGCAACCAAGATCAGATGTGTGGTTAAAAAAAAACAACAAACATATATATATATATATATGTGTGTGTGTGTGTGTGTGTTGGAATACTGCTAAGCTGTTACAAATGATGAGGTTGTTTGCTTTGCATCCTCTTGGATGAAACTTGAGGACATCATGTTGACTGAGATAAGCCAAAAGGAGACCGATGAGGGGTCGGGCGGTAGCGCAGCGGGTTAAGCACACGTGGTGTGAAGCACAAGGACCTGTGCAAGGATCCCGGTTCGAGCCCCCGGCTCCCCACCTGCAGGGGAGTCGCTTCACAGGCGGTGAAGCAGGTCTGCAGGTGTCTGTCTCTCTCTCCCCCTCTCTGTCTTCCCCTCCTCTCTCCATTTCTTTCTGTCCTATCCGACAGCAATAACAACAATAATAAACAAAAAGGGCAACAAAGGGGAAAAAAGTGGCCTCTAGCAGCAGTGGATTCGTAGTGCAGGCACCAAACCCCAGCAATAATCCTGGAGGCAGAAAAAGAAAAAAGAAGGATGAATACCAAATGATCTCACTTATTAGCGAGACTTAACTAAAGTAGTGTAGGGGAGGGAGGGCACAACGGGAAACACAGGCTTGACATGGTGTGTTGCACCTGGGGAGGTAGGGGGACCGAAGGCAGGAAGAAAACTTTGGGGGCCTATTATATTACACAATGAATTTGTATGCACGTGTCAAAGATGACACACTAAAGCATTAACACCCTCAAAGGAAAAAAACAAAACAAAACCTTATGTCACCTTCAAAACCCTCAGGTGAGGCACTTGTCACTACCACAGCCCCTTCCCTCTGTTGTGGGTGGGTGAGACCTCACTACAATGAACCAGAGCTGGAGGACATTGATTACAAATATAAAAGTTCTAGAAATGTTTTGTGAGCCAAAAGGTGGCCAGAATAATGCTTCATTGCTTATGTTGCTCCATTTGGCTTTCTCTCGTTGCTGTGTGGTGCTGGGGTTGGGACTCAGGGCCTCCCTTATACAAGGCACTGGCTATAGTACTCAGTTACCTGCTTGGACCCCAACTGTTTTTAACAGTAAAATTAGATGACTTTACTAATTTTTGCCTGAGCCTGACAGCTAACATGCAGGTGGGCCAAAGGTACTATCTGGGGAGATGCTGTCCCTTGGAATATACCTAAAGTAGACTTACTAACTTTTTCCAAAATGAAAACCTCAAATCTCATCTGCTGTATTCTTGCCTTTAGGTTCCAGGTTATTAAAACAATTTGTTCTATTTTATATCTTAATGCTTTTTCAGACACCAAGTTGCAGATGCTACCATGATGTTAACCTGACGTCCCTGGGCATATGACCTCACCAATGTGTCCTGGAACCCCACCTCCCCAGAACCCTACCCCACAAGGAAAGAAAGAAACAGGCTGGAGGTGTGGATCCACCTGCCAAACTCATGCCCAGCAAAGAAGCAATGACAGAAGCCAGACCTCCTACCTTCTGCACCCCATATTGATCCTGAGTCCATATCCCAGGAAGATAAAGAATGGGAAAGCTTCTAGTGGAGGGGATGGGATATGGAGCTCTGGTGGTGGGAACTGTGTGGAGTTTTACCTCTCTTATCCTATATTTTGTATTTTATAAATAAATGTTTAAAAAATTAGATGAAGATAGTTAAGGCTCCTGGAGGTGATGGATTGAGTAGGTTGCTGGACTTGGAAGCATGAGGTCCTGAGTTCAATTATCAGCATCCCATGAGCCAGAGTGATGCTCTGGGGTGTGTGTCCATTCTCTCCCTCTCCACCCCCTTTTCTTTTATCATACGTTAATAAAATCTTTTAAAATACTCTACTTGGTGGTATGGTGGTTATCAGAGAATAGAGGGGGTACAGAAGGTTCTGTTTGGTTTACTGGCACAGGGACTATGGTGGGGCCTGCAATGAGTAGCATACACACACAGAGATTTGAAACTATATCTCTAAATCTTATAACATTGTAGACCAATGTTAATTTAAACAGAATTATAAGACAAGATATTGTAGTTCATTCCACCCACAATTACCTTATGGTCAAGAGTAGAGGTTGGGGGGGCTGGGCGGTGGTGCACCTGGTTCAGCAAACATAATGCAAAACTCAAGGAGTGGCGTAAGGATCCTGATTTGAGCTCCTGGCTCCCCACCTGCAGAGGGGGATGCTTACAAGCAGTGAAATAGGCCTACAGATGTCTATCTTTCCCTCTCTATCTTCCCCTCCTCTCTCAATTTCCCTCTGTCTTACAGAAAAAAAAGGAGCAGAGGATTCATAGTGCAGGCATCAAGCCCCAGCAACTGTTTTTCCATTCAGTCAGAGAGAGAATGAGAGGGCACTGCAGAATCAGAACTCAGCAGCAAGACACTTTCCATGTGGTGCTGGCTCTCAGGCCTTGCTCATTACAACAGGCTCAGCCCCTGCCCAGTGAGGAGTCACTTCAGCCAAATATTTCAATTCTCTAAAAACCTTTCTGATGGGAGTCGGGCAGTAGCGCAGCAGGTTAAGCACACGTGATGCAAAGCTCAGGGACCGGCATGAGGATCCTGGTTCGAGCCCCCCTGGCTCCCCACCTGCAGGGGAGTCGCTTCACAGGCGGTGAAGCAGGTCTGCAGGTGTCTGTCTTTCTCTCCCTGTCTCTGTCTTCCCCTCCTCTCTCCATTTCTCTCTGTCCTATCCAAAAATGACAACAATATCAATAACAACAACAATAATAACTACAACAATAAAACAACAAGGGCAACAAATTGGAATAAGTAAATAAATTTTAACATATTTATATAAAAAATTCTTTTTTCCTTTTTTATTTAAGAAAGGATTAATTAACAAAACCATAGGGTAGGAGGGGGACAATTCCACACAATTCCCACCACCCAATCTCCATATCCCACCCCCTCCCCTGATAGCGTTCCCATTCTCTATCCCTCTGGGAGCATGGACCCAGGGTCATTGTGGGTTGCAGAAGGTAGAAGGTCTGGCTTCTGTAATTGCTTCCCCGCTGAACATGGGCGTTGACTGGTCGGTCCACACTCCCAGTCTGCCTCTCTCTTTCCCTAGTAGGGTGGGTCTCTGGGGAAGTGGAGCTCCAGGACACATTGGTGGGGTCTTCAGTCCAGGGAAGGCTGGCCGGCATCCTGATGACATCTGGAACCTGGTGACTGAAAAGAGAGTTAACATACAAAGCCAAACAAATTGTTGAGCAATCATGAACCCAAAGCTTGGAATAATGGAGAGGAAGTGTTAGGGGGGTACTCACTGCAAACTCTAGTGTACTTCTGCTTTCAGTTATATATTCTGCAGTAGTTTACGGATACGTGTGAACATATGCTCTCTCTCACAGAAACTGGTGTATATCTAGGTTTTGGGACTTTGTTAGAAAGTGAACCACCTGAGATGGAATTAGAGTATACTATGAAAGGAAAGGTCTCACCCGAGTAATGAAGCTGAAGGGTTGTCATTCCACACGTAAAGTCTCTGGACACAGTCAGAAGTGAAGCATGTTGAGGTGGCAATCGTGTTGGTTAGGTTGTGATCAGCAGATGCAATATTATTTGATATGGATTGGGAGAGGCATACGGGAAAGTGGGCCCTATCCTAAGGTTCCAGGACTGGGGGAAGTAGAGGCTCTATAGTGGAGATGTGAGGTTCCTGCTGTCTTAGGGTTCAAAAAGACAATGGATAGTTAATGTTATCATCACATTATTTGGTAATTGGGTTAACTTTGAAAAGTCCTTTTGTCAGGGTTTGCTGTACAGTACCCAGTATCTTGTATATAGCTGTGCTATTGGTTGCTTCTGATCTACTTGGTCTAGGCTTTTGAGAGAGTCTGCATATCAATTACACAGCCTATATATTGAAAAGATTCAGTTTGTCTTTTGAAAAACTTCGAGACATACAATTAATTTCCCCCCTCTCGTATTAATTAACTAGTGATGTATATGACTACATTTTGCTAGGAGTGTACATAAACACCATCCCCACCACCGAAAAACTGTGACCCATCCCTCCCACCCACTCCCACCCCCCACTGGCCCAGGAAGCTGCGTGTCTACCCCTCACCACAGGGTTTTTACTTTGGTGCCCTACTTACAATTTGGTCAGGTCCTGCTTTTAGTTTCCCTTTCAGATCTTCTTACTCAACTTCTGTTGATGAGTGGGATCATCCCATACTCATCTTTATCTTTCTGACTTAGCTCACTTAACATAATTCCTTGGAATAAGTAAATAAATTTTAACAAATATTTATATAAAAAATTCTTTAAAAAAAAAATCCTTCTGATGGTAGGGCAGATATCATAGTGGTTATGCAATGAGACGATTCAATCCCCCATACCACCATAAGCCAAAGCTGAGCAGTGCCCTGGTAAAAAAATAATAATAATAAAATAATAACCAATAAACACTTATCTGATGGGTACATTCAGTGAATACGATTTCTTGATACCGAATAAAGAAGTGTTGGCTGGGGAGATAGCAGAATGGTTCTGCAAAAGACTTTCATACGTTAAGCTCTGAGGTGTCGGGTTTAATCCCCAGCACCTCTGTAAGCCAGAAGTGAGCAGAGTTCTTTTCTCTAATTTTGTATTTTTGCCTCTGTATCCCTCTTTCTGATTTTTTCTAAACCTATAAAAATGTCAGTTTGGGGAAGATTTTCAGAAGTTGTTAAGCCACGACCTTATTTTTTGCATTTATTTGTTTTGTCATTTTTTTTTTTTTCCAAAGCACTGGTTAACTCTGGCTTCTGGTAGCTCAGGGGCTATGGGACTTTTGCTCTCAGTGAAGAATCTGCTTGTAGAACAATTATGCTATTTCACTGTTCCTTCTCTCTCTCTTCTTCTACACTTGATCTTAGCCAAAAGGCCGAGAAGTGATTTTCTTCTTCTTCTTCTTTTGTTTTTTTAACTGTTATAGGACACAGGTCCTAGACAGGGCTGCCCACTGTCACCATTGCTACTCAACATAGTCAGGCAGGAGCAAGGAACTAAAGGGTCACAGATTGGAAGAGAAGCCAAATGCAGATGGCATGACAGTATACATAGAACAACCTAAAGACATGTATATATAGACAGTATACATAGAACAACCACCCACCTTGCGCTGGGTGGTGCACAGCGGCTCAAGGGCATGTGGTACGAAGCATACAGGGACCAGCGCAAGGATCCTGGTTCAATCCCTGGCTCCTCACTTGCGGGGGGGGGGGTGTCAACTCACAGGCGGTGAAGCAGGTCTGCAGGTGTCTGTCTTTCTCTCCCCCTCTCTGTCTTCCCCTCCTCTCTCCATTTCTCTCTTTCCTATTCAAGAACAATGACAGGATAATAACAACAACAACGATAAACAATAAGGGCAACAAAAGGGAAAGAATGGCCTCCAGGAGCAGAGGATTCACAGTGCAGGCACTGAGTCCCAGTAATAACCCTGGAGGCGAAAAAACAAAACAAACACACAAACCACAAGGACAAAAAAAAAAAAAAACCTAAAAAATCCAGCAGGAAGCTCTTTGAAATTATCAGGCAATATAGTAAGTTGTCAGGCTACAAAATTAGCATACAAAAGTCAGTGGCATTCCTCTGTGCAAACAGGAAGAAGAAATACAGAAATCAATTCCTTTTACTATAGCAACAGAAACAATAAAAAAAATTATAGGACAGAGAAAATTTGAGAGGGGAGAGGGTGATAGGGAGAGAGAGACACCTGCAGACCTGCTTCAACTGCTCGTGAAGGGTCTTTCCTGCAGGTGAGAATTGGGGGCTTGAACCCAGGTCCTCCAACATGGTAACATGTGATCTACTGGGGGCATCACCACTCAGCCCCTCTTCTTTTATTTATTTAGGGAGAGAGAGACACACACACAGAGAAGTGAGACACAACAGCTCTGCTTCATGGAGCCATCCAGGGTGCTCTAATGTGCTAGGGATTGAACCCAGGGCCCCAAGTACAGGAGTCTCTCCTCTGTTACTGCTCACTGTTCTCTCTGAGAGAGAGAGAGAGAAAAAAATAAATAACGAAACAGTCAGGGCCTGGAGGCTGCTCAGTGGTCATCACATGCATCAGAAAACTCAGGTTCAGACCCCACCAATGTGTCCTGGAGCTCCGCTTCCCCAGAGCCCTGACCCACTAGGGAAAGAGAGAGGCAGGCTGGGAGTATGGATCCACCTGTCAATGCCCATGTTCAGCGGGAAAGCAATTACAGAAGCCTGACCTTCCACCTTCTGCACCCTATAATGACCCTGGGTCCATACTCCCAGAGGAATAAAGAACAGGAAAGCTATCAGGGGAGGGGGTGGGATACGGAGTTCTGGTGGTGGGAATGGTGTGGAGTTGTACCCCTCTTATCCTATGGTCTTGTCAATATTTCCATTTTATTAAAAACAAAAAGACTCAGATTCATCCCCTGGCACCACAGCAAGTGAAGAGAGCTGTGAGGCTGTGGCTCAGTTCCGTCAAGGATGGCTGCCCTCAGAAATTAAGAGCTGAGGACGGAGCCCACTGTTTGTGTCTGGGCAGGATTTGGGGGCAAAGTATTACATGGCAGAAGGCAAGTCTCAACACCCTCAGTCTGTTCTTTCATTTAAAGGGAGGTAAGAGGGAGAGACAGTGCAGCGCTGGAGTTTCCTCTAGTGCTTAAGGAACTCCCATGCGGTACCAGTGTTCAGTCCTGAATTGTCCCCACCAAACAACCAGAGTCATTACAATGTCACTACATATACTCTCCTGATGATTCAAGACCATTTCAATACCAATACAGGGGCAGGGGCAGGGCTCTGGGGAAGTGGGGCTCCAGGACACATTGGTAGGGTCTGAACCTGAGTTTTCTGAAGCATGTGATGACCACTGAGCAGCCTCCAGGCCCTGACTGTTTCATTCTTTATTTCTCTCTCCCTCTCTCTCTGAGAGAGAGCGAGCAGTGAGGAGTAACAGAGTGTGTGAGTGTGTGTGTGTGAGTGTGTATAAGTGTGTGTGAGTGCATGTGAGTGTATGTGAGTGAGTGTATGTGACTGTGTGTAAGTGTGTGCATGAGTGACTGTGTGTGAGAGTGTGTATGAGTGTGTGAGTATGTGTGAGTGTTGGGAGCAGCATTCAGGGTAAACCCCTCAGTTTCATATGCTTACCTTGGCGCTCCTTCCTTCAGGGTCTCTTCATCAATTCCTTCGTTTTTCAGGTCCCTATTCGGGCGCCACCTGTTGCCTCCACGTCCAGCACGGAGTAATGTTCAATGATAATCTTGAGAGAAGGGATGAGAGATGGTGGAGTAGGGAGGTCTTGTGCCAGAGACACAAGCAAGTTTATTTCTGAGCTTCTGATATTTATACTAAAAGCAGGCATTTACAGAGTCTTGCACATCAGCATTATTCATACAGAGAAAGGTCATTCAGTGATTGTGGATAGTTACAGAAACAATAATACAGGGAAGAGGTTACAGACTTTATTTTGTCTTACTGGACTTGCCTAAGGTCCCTCTGCTCTGCTAAACTCAGCAGAGCCTAAACAAGAACGTGGCTGCACTCCATCTAGCACACACCAAACAGCCAAGCATAATCTCTATCAGGGGAGCAGCAGAGTGCAGCCAAGGGTCATGGTGTTCCCATGTAAGTCCCCTTGGCTATCCCCCTTCTTGGGGGGCCTGAGGGGTTTACCCTAAACACTGCTCCCAACTTGTGAGTGTGTGAGTGAGTGCGTGTGTGTGTGTGTGTGAGAGTGTGTGTGAGTGTGTGAGTGTATGTGTGAGTGTGTGTGTGAGTGAGTGAGAGTGTGTGTGTGTGTAAGTGTGTGTGTGAGAGTGTGTGTGAGTGTGTGTGTGAGTGTGTGAGTGTGTGTGTGAGTGTGTGTGTGAGTGAGTGTGTGTGTGTGTGTGTGAGTGAGTGTGTGTGTGTGTGAGAGTGTGTGTGTGAGTGAGTGTGTGTGTGTGAGAGTGTGTGTGAGTGTGAGTGTAAGTGTGTGTGAGAGTGTGTGTGAGTGTGAGTGTAAGTGTGTGTGAGTGTAAGTGTGTGTGAGAGTGTGTGTGTGTGAGAGTGTGTGTGAGTGTGAGTGTAAGTGTGTGTGTGAGTGTGTGTGTGAGTGAGTGTGTGTGTGAGTGTGAGTGAGTGTGTGTGAGAGTGTGTGTGAGTGTGAGTGTAAGTGTGTGTGAGAGTGTGTGTGAGTGTGAGTGTAAAGTGTGTGTGAGAGTGTGTGTGAGTGTGAGTGTAAGTGTGTGTGAGGGTGTGTGTGAGTGAGTGTGTGTGAGAGTGTGTGAGTGTGTGTGAGAGTGTGTGTGAGTGTGAGTGTAAGTGTGTGTGAGAGTGTGTGTGTGTGTGTGTTTCCAGAGCCCTGCTCAGTTCTGGTTCATGGTGGTGCTGGGGATTGAACCAGGAAGTTCAGAGTTTTAGACATGGAAGTAATTTCCATAACCACCACCCAGAGGGGGTCAGAGCACTATTGTGGTACACACAGTGCTGAGGATCTGGGTCTTGCTAGAGGAAGGAATTGTGGGAGGTCACCTCTGACTAGGCCCTGGTCCCACATTCACTTGCAGACCCACCTCAGAGAGGGGTGTGTACAGACCAGCCAAGCCCAGCAGCAGGCTCTTTGGTTCCATGTCCAGGGAATCATTTTTTTCTTGTGGCAGTGGGCCAGAGCATTTGCGGACTCCTGATCTATGAACAAGGAAAACCCACCTGGAGTAAGGCCTGCCACAGCTCCATGTGAGATGATACTCAGGGTTTTCATACTGTAGAGAAATCCTTCCTTGTTAACAACTCCACTGTTTTTTATTTTCCCTGTAAGGCTTTTGCCAGACTAGCTTCACCAGAGAGAGAGAGACGGGGAACTCATGGCGGCGTGGTAATACAATTCTTTATTGATGCAAATGCCCCAGAGTTGGGTGTGAGCACAGCGGGTTTAGGCCATGTGGAGCTAGCAAAATGGCTGCCTCCCGCTGTGCACACCAGCCCTTCTCCAGGTTGGGACGCAGAAGAGAAGGAGAGAGAGAGAGAGGGGAGAAGAAGGAGCGGAAACAGAAGTGACTTTTATAGGAGAATTCCGGAAGTGGCATGTCGGCATGGAATTGGCTAGGGGAGAGGGTGGAGAAAAGAAATAGGCATTCAGGGAAAGTAGAGAGCTGGCGGGATTAGCAGTACCCTGAGGGGATAACGTGGTGGGGATCTGTAAATAATACTTGCATGGAAATAGAGTGGTTTGTGGGCCCTGCCAATGTTCAACCACACCTGCACGATATCCCAACAGGCTTCGATCATTTCATTTACTTATTAGATAGAGACAGGCAGAGATCAAGAGGGAAGGACCCCTCTGGGTTGCTCTTACGGGTCGTTACTGATGTTTAGCGTGCCGCCGTGGTGTAATAATTTTAGCTTGTCTGAAGAAGTTTCAAGGATGGGGACACCCACTGCATGGGAAACGCTTGTGCGGGCAGGTGGTGGTGCACACAGTTAAGCGCACATAGTACCAAGTGCAAGAGCCCACGCAAGGATCTGGGTTTGAAAAAAAGAAAGAAAGAAAAGGGAGAGAAAAAAGAAAATGTGTATGCTACAGGGACAAGCTGGAGGTGCCGTCCAGAGCCTGGGGGACCAGACACACCCCCCGTTGAGGGGTGAAAGGAGTCAAGTAACCAGTCATCTCCCGGGGGCACTCAGATACACTCGGTCTTTGCATTTGGCTCAGATCCATGCCAGTGGCGCACCTGGTTGAGCGCACACACACGTTACCATGAGCGAGGACCTGAGTTCAAGCCCCCGCTCCCCACCTGCAGAGCAGTGAGGCAGGGCTGCAGGAGTCTCTCTCCCTCCCTATCTCCCCCTCCCCTCTCTAGAACATTATCTCACACACCCGAACACCGATCTGCCATCTTACTAAGTGTACAGTCACCAAACAAAAACAGAGTTTTGAGATATTCAGAGAGCAAACTGACAGAATGTAAAAGAACTTCACAATTATTTTCAGGGCCCAACTATCTCTTTCCTTGTGGCTGACAGATACTGGACAGAATGCCAACAATAAACAAGGCCTGAACGATGCCACCAGCCCAGAGGACTGGAGCTGTAAACAATGACAGAGCCCGTTCTTTCCAAGAAGCTTCCTGAGTATCCAACAAGATAGACCACATTCTGGGCCAGGCTAGGAAACAGACCTCAGCACATTAGGGCTAAGCGCACAACTAGGAAAGAAGTTAGGAAGCAGCGACAGAGAGAGCAGATTGGGGGAGACCTAACTAGCATTTTAGTGAAGTTGTGACATATGCTGATACCCGCAGCATTACTGAGCTGACTTGTGACTGCTAAAGCTTTTCTTTTTTACATTTATTTATTCATGAGAGGAGAGAGAACAAGAGAGCAAGATTAGGAGTCAGGGGCGGGGAAGGAGAGGTGGAATACCTGGTTGAGCGTACATGATACATACTGCAATGCACAAGGACATAGGTTCAAGCCCCCAGTCCCCACCTGCAGGGGGAAAGCTTCATGAGTGGTGAAGCGGTGTTACAGGTGTCTCTCTGTCTCTCTCCCTCTCTGTTACCCCCTTCCTTCTCAACTTCTCCGTCTCTATCCAATAAATAATCTCTATCTCTCTATCCAATACATAAATAAGAATAGTGGTCCGGGAGGTGGCACAGTGGTAAAGCTTTGGAATCTCAAGTGTGAGGTCCTGAGTTCGATCCCCGGCAGCACATGTGCTAGAGTGATGTCTGATTCTTTCTCTCTCTTCCTATATTTCTCATAAATAAATAAAATCTTTTAAAAAATCATTTAAAAACTCATAAAAGGGGCCAAGTGGTGGTGCGCCTGGTTTAGCACACATGTTACAGTGGGCAAGGACCCAGGTTTAAGCCCCCAGTTCCCACCGGCAGGCGGAAAGCTTCACAGTGGTGAAGCAGGGCTGCAGGTGCCTCTCTCACTCTCTGTCACCCCTTCCTTCTCAATTTCTGGCTGTCTCTATCCAGTAAATAAATAATTAGAAAAATTTTTTTTAGAGAAAAAGGAGTCAGAGCTGGGATCAAACTCCTGACATCCTGCCTGCTGGTCCAGTGCTTTGGCTACTGTGCCCCTTCTGGAACCACCATGTCTGCGTGCATCTTTCCAGAGTGTGTTCTTGGAGGGGAAGCCCCGGCACATGCATGGGAGAGGGCCCAGGTTCAGTCCCTGGACCCACTCACTGTCCTGAGCTCAGCACTTTTCTGGCCAAACAGAATATCAACGTATTGTGTCAGAGCATCGGGCTGTCTGCAGACACTGAGTACTGTGACAACTAAGCAGAAGTAGAGGTGAAGTGAAGTGAATCTAGTTTCCATATATATATATATTTTTTTTAATTTAAATTTTATATTTTACCAGAGCGCTGCTCAGCTCTGGCTTATACAGATGCGGGGAATTGAACCTGGGGCTTTAGGACCTCAGGCATGAGATTCTCTTTGCATAGCCATTATGCTATCTACCCCATTATATCTTATTTCCCGGGAGTCGGACAGTAGCACAGTGGGTTAAATGCATGTGGCGCAAAGGGCAAGGACCCACGTAAGGATCCTGGTTCGAGCCCCCGGCTCCCCACCTGCAGGGGAGTCGCTTCCCAGTGGAAAGGAAGGAAGGAAGGGGAAGGGGAAGGGAAAAAAGGAAAGAAGGAAGGAATCAGCCCGGAGTGGAGAAGCTCTAGAGACAACAGCAATGACAAAAGTGCAGTGTGACCAGGTCCCTGCTCCTGGGAGGGGGTGGGGGAGAAGGCACACGGAGGACAGGGAGAGGCAGGGGCGCCGTGGAATCAGGTATCAGAGGCTTCCAGGATTTCGAGACCAGAAGTTCTTTGGAATCGAGGGAGACCTGGGGTCTGCCTAGCGGCCCGCTTTCCGCTGCACGCTGGGGCTTGTGTCAAACACCTAGGAGACATTCTTGATTCATCTCCCCTGTGGCCTGCAGTCAGTCAGACTGGGAATGGTGCTGGCTTTCCTTCCCAAACATTTCAGTGAGTTCATTGTTTTCTTGGTCACCCTGGGTTATTGCAATATGATTATTATTATCAATTTTTCAGCTCTGGCTGATGGTGCTGGGAATCAAACTTGGGTCCTCAGAGCCTCAGGCAGGAGAGTCTTCTGCAGAACCTCGGCTCCAGGGATATGCCTTTCTGTTTTGGTCACTGTTCCGAGAGTAGAATCTGGCCTTCATTTATGTATTTTGCCTGCTGTTGGCTTTTGCAGCTTCAAAATTCCACTGCTCCTGGAGAACTTTCCTCCCCAGGGTTTTTCATTCCAGAGACAGAGAGAAGGCGAGGAGAGACACCACAGTGTTACTCACTGTGCATAGAGCTCCCATGTGGCAGCAGAGGCAGGAGCCCATCTCCCCCCACCGGCATGGTGAAGTGTGCGCTCTACTGAGTGAGTCACCTCCTGGGGCCAGGGAGGCGGCCAGGGAGGCGGTTGAGTCAGCAGTGGAGGGCAGGACTTGTGTGGGGGAGGGCTCCACATGTGCCAGGGCTGGGAGTGGCTGGGTCTCTGTCTTCCTCATGAAATAAACGATTTTTTTATTTTGTTTTGTTTTATTTTGCCTCCAAGGTTATTGCTGTGGCTCAGTGCGTGCACTACGAATCCACTGCTCCTGGAGGTTGTTTTTTTTTAATATAATTTCTTTATTTATTCCCTTTTGTTGCCCTTGTTTTGTTGTTGTAATTACTGATGTCATCATTGTTGGATAGGACAGAGAGAAATGGAGAGAGGAGGGGAAGACAGAGAGAGAGGGGGAGAGAAAGACAGACACCTGCAGACCTGCTTCACCGCCTGTGAAGCGACTCCCCTGCAGGTGGAGAGCCGGGGGGCTCGAACCGGGATCCTTTCGCCGGTCCTTGTGCTTTGTGCCACGTGCGCTTAAATTGCTGCACTACCGCCCGACTCCTGAAATAAAGTTTTTTGAATATATATAAATTTAAAAAATTATATGCATTAAAATTATATGCATTTATTTTAGAGAGAGACGAGAGACAAGGGCCAGGTGGTGGTGCACCTGATTGAGTGCACATGCTACAATGTGCAAGGACCCAGGTTTGAGCCCCAGTTACCACCTGCAGGGGGAGAGTTTCACAAGTGGTGAAGCAGTGTTATGGGTGTCTCTCTGTCACTCTCCCTCTCTACTTCCCCCTTCCTCTCAATTTCTCACTGTCTCTACCTAATAATCAGTAAATAGAAAGAGAGAGAGGAGACAGACTCCAGAGCCCTGCTCAGCTCTGGCTGATGGTGGCACTGGGGACTGAGCTTGGGACCGCAGGGCCTCAGGCAGGAGAGTCAGTATAGCTGCTAAGCTGTCTTCCCAGTCCTAAACTTTAAAATAAACAAAGAGTTGTTCTCCGCGTGTGAGATTCACAGCGGCAGCGCACAGGACTTGCACGGGAGCTGTCCCAGTGTCCACCCTGGAACTGCAGTGGCCAGAGACGGGTGGTGTGCTGATTAAAAAAAAAAAAAAAGTTGTTCTAGAAATATGTTTGCTGAGAACAAGAAGCCAGAGTGCTGCTTCACTGCCTATGTTGTTCTTGTGTTTTTCTGCCTTGCTGCTGCATGGTGCCGGGGATGGGACCCCGCACCTCCTTGGGCCAGGCATGTACTGAACTACGGAGCCACCTACCCAGGACCCAGGTCAGTTTTGGACAGTTAAAATGATTTTGTTTTTATTTATTTATTTATTATTATTATTTATTTATTTTGTTTGTTTGTTTTTATTACAGCACTACATAGCTCTGGCTTAGTGGGATCGAATCTGGGACCTATGAAACTCAGATATGAGAAATTCTTTTGCATAACTATAATGCTATCTCCCTTGCACTGAACGATAGTTCAGATCATATCATGACAATATTCTAGGGCCCAGGAAGTGTGTGCTGAGTAGCTGTCGGACTTGGAAGCAATTCCCAGCATTCCATGTGCCAGAGAGGTGCTCTGGCGTCCTCTCTCTTTCCCCCCATCTTTTAAAATTTATGTTTTTATGTGCTGTCATCTTTTAAAAGTTATGTTTTTATGAATTTTCAGTTTTTGAAATTTATTTAACTACTTCTTAATTTTATTATTATTATTATAGTATTAGTATTATTAGTATTTTGCCTCCAGGGTTGTTGCTGGGGCTCGGTGCCTGCACTAAGAATCCACTGCTCCTGACAATGACACACAGATGCAGAGAAGGAGACAGAGACATACACTAGAGCCCTGCTCAGCTCTGGCTGATGGTGGAGCTGGGGACTGAACCTGGGACCTTGTAGCCTCAGGCATGAAAGTCTTGTACACAGCCATTATGATGTCTTCCCGAGTCTCTCTTTTCAGGCCCTGACACCAACTATGTCAGTTCTGAGCAGGACTTCTTAAATACCTTTCTTTTCCTCAGTATAAATAAGCTAGTAACTGTCAAACCTATTTGGGTGGACAGACATGTGGGCTGAGAGAGTGATTTCAAGAGGGAGAATTGTGAGTTGGAAGTGGCTAGCTCCCCTTTCACCTTGGGTGTGAGGCCATGGTAGGCTTTCATCACTTCTCTCTTTGAGAGCTGTCTGTCTGTCCTATGTCTCCTCCGTCCTCTGTGGCATTTCCGGAAGGTTTGGTCTGTGACCTGGTTTTCCCTGAGAAAGAACTTTAGATATTAAAACATAAGAGAGACTAGGTAAAAAGTTAAGAGAGTTTTATGTCTGATATAGACAAAAATGCTCCGGTTAAAACTTTTATTTCAAAACTTGGTAAGAGATTTTTTTTATCTTACTCATGAACTAGTTATTTTTGCTTTTATAGTGACTCCTTCTGATAAAGTTGTTACTGAGATAACTCCCCTATTTAGAAAGACTACAAAAATTATTATCAAATAATTGTCTTCTGAAAAGTACAGATTCTACATGTCAAACTTTAATCAGTTTTTTTAGAGAGTAAAAAATTATCTGGCTTGTTTTAAGACACTGTCAGAGGTCTATTCTTGATAAATTAAGGTAATACATGGTGCTTCTGGTCTGATAAAATATTTGTTTTGGCAAATCCTGATTTAACAAAGTTAGTATTTTAAACATTTAAGCTATGAGTCTTTATTTTAGCCTTTTAAGTTGCCATATTAGAGTTCTAAAGAGCCAAATCTATTGAGAGTTTTACATCTATTTACTCATGATAGCTTTGTGATGAGTAAAGATCTTAGCAAACTAAAGTTATAATAGTGTGCTTAAACTGTTTGATCAGTTGAAAATAATGCTAAAAAATGGTAAACATTTTATCATGTCAACACATTAGGTATTGACTTTCTATAACATATTGGTATATTTTAATAAAGAGCCTTCTAAAATCATATGAAAGAACTCAGGCCAATTCTAACCATTAAATCATCAATTAACTTGGTACAAGTTCTCTCCCTAAGTAAATAATTATAGGTACATCTGCACATGAAGAACTGACTGCTCATATGGCAAGATTTAAAACTAAACATTTTTCATTTTTTATTTATGGGTGTATGATGACTCCTAAAGTCACTCATATCCTAAAATTTTTCTCATTTTTTTACAAGCCTCTTAAAATTTTAACGCTTGACCTGCCATATTGAGAGCACTTTACTGGCTCCTGTATTGTTTAATTAAGATCCTGCTATTCAGACTTTTAAGATTAATCTCCATTGGTAAAAGCCAATGCTCTCTGGCAGATTGATGTAATTCACCTGCCCATGTTTAGTAAACAAAAACATTTTTTTTCTCAGTTGATACTTTTTCTAAATTTATGTGGGCTACAGCTCAAACAAGAAAAACTAAAACCCTTAAGCTCAATTAATAAAAAAAAGAAGGGGAATGCACCCCCCCAGTATTCAGTTGGCTAAAGTGTCAATGAAGTAACTAAACTAAGCCTTTTTTATATTTACAAAAATTCGAATTGTCCATTTATTATATCTCATTGACAAAGCCACCCACTTTTCCAGTCAGAGAGACATATATTTTTTCCTTTTTCTCTTTTTCAACACTGGATGTCCATGTTTGTTTTCCTTTTATTATGGTGGATGACATTATTGCTCTTGCAAAATCCACAGAGTCCCTGTTGGCAAGTCCTTACCACAAAGGATGCCATGGCAGTATATACTCCAGCTAACCGCACCAGCCTATCCAAGTCTTCTCTTTCTGCTGACCTACCACTGCTGACTTCATCTTTGCATGTTTATTGACTGCTCACTTTTCTCAAAATATTCCTCATGTTCAAGGAACCTTACCTAATGTGTATGCACCTCCTCTGTGTTTTGGTACAACACCATCCTATATTTTCATGTCAATTCTTCTCTACCTGGTCCTTGCCTCCTAGTTTTGCTTGTTCCACAGCTGACCCTCTATGAAGAAGAAAAATTTCATCAGTTGGCGCTGACGACCACCTGAGGACCAGACGTGCTGTGTTTCTTCCCCTGAACATAACATCCACTGACTGCTTCCCTTAGACTTGCTGGTGGCATGCTAGGACACTCTATATATTCCTCCCATGAATTTTCTGACAAATTACAACAGGTTATAGACTCCACCACAAATAGTCTTGAGTCATTACAGAGCCCCTTATGGGACCCTTGGTTAGTCTTTTGTTAATGATAACCTTAGGACCCTTTATTTTCGATAAGATTACTGATTTTATAAAACGGCAGATTGACTCCTTGGCATCAAAACCCTTACAAATACATTATCAAAGACTCGATTTGGCTGACAGAGGCCTGGCTGAACCTGAGGGTGACAGACCTCCCTTTTGGATGGCATAAACTCAGAATTATGCATTGAGACATCCAACCTTGGCAGGGCAAGGACACCAGTAAGGGGTGAGAGGCTAAGCACTGCAGGGGGAGGACCCTATCATCCGCCTCTGAGTCCCCCGTGAAGCAAACCTGATTTGCATGGAGGTTGGTGTCAGCAACATTGTTTGCCTGGAAACTGTGGCTCTGCCTCCCCTCCCAAAAAGACACCAAGAGCCTTATAAGATGCGGGAAGATTGGTTTTGCATTCACCCCGCGGGAGGAATCGGGTCAATACTTCTCCCCTCTGATTAATGCCCACCAAATCTGCTGTTAAGGTCTCTACCCCTCACCCCCAATTTCCTGCCTCAGTTAAATTATAATGAAGGCAGGAGATGCCAAGAGCCATTTCTCTGCTTGATAGAAGATAAGCTTTGAAACAATGGAAGCCCTCGAGACAAGTTTCTATTTCCCCGCAGGTAGGCCATTTACCAGAAAACAAGTGACACACCACATAGTTATAGTTAATAGACATAGTTTCGGCTATGTATGTTGCAAGGGACATTCCACCCTGATAATTGCTCCCCCTCCTCCTTCTCCTCTTGCAATCCCCCTTTCCCAAAGCCTTATAATGCCTGTGAACACAATAAAATTTTGCAGCTTGATCAGAATCCTGTCTTGCTGTCATTTCTCGTGTCTCCTGTTCCTTCCATTCCAGGTTCGTGGGTTCCTAGCCCCTGTTCATGCCCCGCTGGCTGGGGCAGAGCACCCCTTGACTTCTGTGGGGCCGTAGCTGGAACTCAGGACCTTCCAGGCCACAAAGAAATGAGATATACTTCTAATGTTTTAATCTTTTGCTTCTTCTCCTTAAATGCTAAAGTAATTAAGGAACAAAGCTTAGGGTGGGGTTGCCTCACCCCGTAGACTGTAGACTTTACCAAGCCCCTGACAATATAGATGTCCCTCCCTCTCTCTCTGTCTCTGTCTCTCTCAAAAAGAAAGAAAAAAGGGAAGATGGCCCACGGGAACTGTGGGGTCCTGCAGGCGACAAATCTCATCAGTATCTTTGGTGAGGAGACAAAACAGTGGTTCTGTAAAAGGCTTTGATACCTGAGCCTCTGAGGTCCCAGGTTCATGTCCCAGCATCACCATCAGCCGCAGCAGAGCAGGGCTCTGGTCTCTCTCTGTGTATCATTCCCTCTATACTTCTGGCTCACAAAAGATAAAACAAATAAGGAGGGGAGATAGAATGGCGGTTATGCAGGAACACCTTCATGTCTGAGGCATCAAAGACGCAAGGCTTGGACTCTGGTGCCATCAGAAGCCAGAAGTTAACGGAGCTCTAGTGAAAACAGACAAACAAGCCCATGTCCAGCGGAGAAGCAATTACAGAAGACAGACCTTCTGCCTTCAGCAGCCCTAAAGAATTTTGGTCCAGGGGGTTGGACACTAGTACAGCGGGTTAAGCGTGTGACACAAAGTATAAGGACCCCGGTTCGAGCCCCCGGCTCCCCACCTGCAGGGGAGTTGCCTCACAAGCAGTGAAGCAGGTCTGCAGGTGTCTGTCTTTCTCTCCCCCTCTGTCTTCCCCTCTGCTCTCCATCTCTCTCTGTCCTTTCCAATAACAACAACGATGGCATCAATGGCAACAATAACAATAATGACAACAACAAGGGCAACAAAATGGGAAAAAATAGCCTCCAGGAGCAGTGGATTCATACTGCAGGCACTGAGCCCCAGCAATAACCCTGGAGGCAAAAAAAGAAAAAAAGAAAAGAATTTTGGTCTATATTCCCAGGGGGATAAAGAATAGAGAGGTTGGGGGCTGAGTGGTGGTGCAACTGGCTAAACACGCATATTCTGAAGCACAAACACCCCGGTTCGAATCCCCGGCTCCCCACCTTCAGTGGGAAAGCTTCACAGGCAGTGAAGCAGGTCTGCAGGTGTCTCTCTGTCTCTCTCTCTCTCCCTTCTCTCAATTTCTCTCTGTCCTGTCCAATAACATGGCAAAAATGGCCTCCAAGAGCAGTGGACCCCCCCAGGATCCCCCTAGACACTTAGGACCCCCCCCCAGGATCCCCTAGACACTTAGGACCCCCAGATGCTTTTCACACTTGGTCAAGCTTTGCTGCCTGAAGGAGACTTATAGGCAAAAATCCACGTAGGGTGGGTGGGAGGGACAATAGAAACATGCTCCAGCTCAGTGCTGGCACTGAGCCCCAGTGATATAACTCTGGTGGCAAAAAAAAAAAAAAAAAAGAAGACGAAGAAAAGAGAAACAAAAAATTAAAAAGGTAACCCTGCTGGCAACACACACATGCACACACGCCTGGTAGAGCACTTAAGGTCCATGATTGTTCAACAATTTGTTTGGCTTTGTATGTTAACTCTCTTTTCAGTCACCAGGTTCCAGATGCTGACCAGACTTCCCTGGACAGACGACCCCACCAATGTGTCCTGGAGCTCTGCTTCCCCAGAGCCCCACCCTACTAGGGAAAGAGAGAGGCAGACTGGGAGTATGGACCGACCAGTCAACGCCCATGTTCAGCAGGGAAGCAATTACAGAAGCCAGACCTTCCACCCTCTGCAACCCACAACGACCCTGGATCCATACTCCCAGAGAGATAGAGAATGGGAAGGCTATCAGGGGAGGGGGTGGGATGTGGAGATCGGGTTATGGGAATTGTGCAGAATTGTACCCCTCTCATTCTATGGTTTTGTTAATGTCTCCTTTCTTAAATAAAAAAAATTATTTATTTTCCCTTTTGTTGCCCTTGTTGTCTTTTTATTGTTGTTATTGATGTTGTTGTTGGATAGGACAGAGAGAAATGGAGAGAGGAGGGGAAGACAGAGAGGGGGAGAGAAAGACAGACACCTGCAGACCTGCTTCACCGCCTGTGAAGCGACTCCCCTGCAGGTGGGGAGCCGGGGGCTCAGACCAGGATCCTTGTGCTGGTCCTTGCAGTTCATGCCACGTGCACTTAACCCGCTGCGCTCCCGCCTGACTCCCGGTAGAACACTCTTTACCATACTGGAGGGCCTACGTTCGAGCCCCTAGCACCACCTGGGAGGACCTGCCGGGGTGGGGGGCACTTTGTGAGCCGCAGAGCAGTGCTGTGGTGTGTTTCTCCTCTCTGCCCCCGGGTCCCCTCTGCCTCCGGCTCCTCTGTGCCTCTGTCTCCTCCCTTTCTCTCTTTCACCCTCCACAGGGTCATCCAGGAGTGATGGCATGGTGAAAGCTTGAAGCCCCAGCCTTCTAACCCTGTCTGCAAAGGAAAGGACCCCCCCCCCCCATAAGGCTTTCCTGTCCCTCCTCTCTGACCCTGCCCGGCTCTGTGCACCACTGCCAGGAGCCCCCGGGCATCCTTCACAGTGTGCTGACCTGCCCACGGACGGAGTGAGAAGGGAATCCTCCCTCCCTGACAGGGAACACATGCAGGAGAATGAACTAAAAAAGATGTCTCAGAATATAAAAGGAAGGAAGCAAGATTTTTTTATTTTTGCCTCCAGGGTTATCACTGGGGCTCAATGCTTGCGCTGAGAACCCACTGCTCCTGGTGGCCACCTTTCCCCCATGTTATTGGACAGGACAGAGAGAAATTGAGAGAGGAGGGTGAGATAGAGAGGAAGAGAGACAGAGAGACACCTGCAGACCTGCTTCGCTGCTTGGGAAGCGACCCCCCCCCATAGGTGGGGAGCTGGGAGCTCAAACCCAGATTCTTGTGTTGGTCCTTGTGTTTAGTGCAATGTGTGTTTAACTGGGTGCACCACTGCCCAGCCCCCAAGGAAACAAGAAATTTAAGAAAGACAAAGAAATTAAGATAAATAAAATGAATAAAACTCAAAAAGCTATGTTTTTCTTAGTTCAATGATTGGAAATGAACTTGGGTCCTGGGGCATGTTTGATACTTCTGAGTGGCCTCCTTAGCACAAGTGTGTGTGTGTGTGTGTGTGTGTGTGTGTGTTTAATTATAATTTTCTGATCTGATAGGGCAGACAGAAATCAGGTAGGATGGGAGGGAAAATGGATGGAGGGGGGGAAAGAGAGACACCTGCAGCCCTGCCTCACTGCTCATGAAGCTTCTTCCCTGCAGGTAGGAACTGAAGGCTCGGACCCAGGTCTTTGCACATGGTAGCATGTTCTCAACAGTGAGCCACTGCCTGCCCTCCCCCAGCTCAAGTTAAGAGAAAAAAAATTAAAAAAAAATTATTTCTTTATTGGGGAATTAATGTTTTATATTCAACAGTAAATACAATAGTTTGTACATGCATAACATTCCTCAGTTTCCCATATAACAATACAACCCCCACTAGGTCCCCTGTCATCTTTCCTGGACCTGTATTCTCCCCCCCCCCCCCCGAGTCTTTTACTTTGGTGCAATACGCCAATTACATTTCAGGTTCTACTTGTATTTTCGTTTCTGATCTTGTTTTTCAACATCTGCCTGAGAGTGAGACCATCCCATATTCATCCTTCTGTTTCTGACTTATTTCACTTAACATGAATTTTTCAAGGTCCATCCAAGATCGGCTGAAAATGGCGAGGTCATCATTTTTTACAGCTGAGTAGTATTCCATTGTGCATATAGACCACAACTTGCTCAGCCACTCATCTGTTGTTGGACACCTGGGTTGCTTCCAGGTTTTGGCTATTACAAATTGTGCTGCCAAGAACATATGTGTACACAGATCTTTTTGGATGGATGTGTTGGGTTCCTTAGGATATATCCCCAGGAGGGGAATTGCAGGGTCATAGGGTAGGTCCATTTCTAGCCTTCTGAGAGTTCTCCAGACTGTTCTCCACAGAGGTTGGACCCATTGACATTCCCACCAATAGTGCAGGAGGGTTCCTTTGACCCCACACCCTGTCCAGCATTTGCTGCTGTGAACTTTTCTGATGTGTGACATTCTCACAGGAGTGAAGTGGTATCTCATTGTTGTCTTGATTTGCATTTCTCTGACAATCAGAGACTTGGAGCATTTTTTCATGTGTTTCTCGGCCTTTTGGATCTCTTCTGTGGTGAATATTCTGTCCATGTCCTCCCCCCATTTTTGGATGGGGTTATTTGTTGTCTTGTTGTTGAGTCTGGCAAGCTCTTTATATATGTTGTTTATTAACCTCTTGTCTGATATATGGCATGTAAAGATCTTCTCCCATTCTGTGAGGGGTCTCTTGGTTTGGGTAGTGGTTTCTTTCGCTGTGAAGAAGCTTTTTAATTTGATGTAGTCCCATAGGTCTATGCTTGCCTTAGTCTTCTTTGTAATTGGATTCGTTTCATTGAAGATGTCTTTAAAATGTATGCGGAAAAGAGTTCTGCCAATATTTTCCTCTAAGTATCTGATAGTTTGTGGTCTAACATCCAAGTCCTTGATCCATTTGGAATTGACTTTTGTATTTGGTGAAATATAGTGGTTCAGTTTCATTCTTCTGCATGTTTCAACCCATTTTTTCCAACACCATTTGTTGAAGAGACTCTGCTTTCCCCATTTAATAGTCTGCGGAGAAAAATATTTATTTATTTATTTATTAGCAGACCTCATGCTTGAGAGTATCCACTTAGTTGCTACCTTGTTTTTTTCTCTTGATCTTGAGAGAGAGAGAGAGAGAGAGAGAGAGGACACCACCATGGATGACGCACTTGGCAAGGCCTGTGCCCTGCCCAGCACTCACTCTCTCCACCTGCAGCACTGCTTCAGTGCTTCTAAAGTATTCCCCCTGCAGGAGGGAACCTGGGGCTTGAACTTGGGTCCTTGTGCATTGTAGCATGTACACTTGCACAGGGGCACTAACACCTGCCTCTTCTCCCTCCCTCCCCTCTTTCCTTCCTTCCTTCCTTCCTTCCTTCCTTCCTTCCTTCCTTCCTTCCTCACAGCAATGCTCAGCCCTGGCTTATGGTAGTGTGGGGGATTGAACCTGGAACTTTAGAGCCTCAGGCATGAAAGTCTCTTTGCAGAACCATGATGCTGTCTCCCTCACTCCCGCCCCCAGTTCCTGCTTTGTGAGACCAGGGCACGTGTGCTGCCTGGGCTGGTGCCCTGGTCTCTTTCTGCCGAGTCCCCTCCCAGGCCAAGCTGTCCTTGATCTCTCCAGCCCAAGGCTCACTTTCCAGAGCCTCGTTGCATGTCTCCACCGAGAGGCTGAGGACAACGTCCTTTCTACCTGCTTGTCTTGAGAACAGGCCCCCAACCCCCACCCTCCTTGGGGGCCGCTGTGTCACATGTTTCCACATGGGACAAAGTCTCAGGTAAAGCTGCTGCCTCTCAATTGGGACGTCGCCTCCTCAGAAGCTGCCTGGAATGGAAGGCGCAGTGAGGGATCAGCAGAATAACTCGACTGGGTTTGCGCCACTCGGCCATTGCCTGACTTAGGCTCCCAGCACAGCCTCTCAACCCGGCTTTGACCTAGCACGTTATGATTGGGCCCTCCTCAATCGCTATCGAACAGGCCATGGCCGGTGCACCGCTATGTTCCATCGCTGGGGAGCCAGAGACGACCCGAACTGCCCCTGCGGCTCCAGACAGACTGTGACCCACATAGTGAACGACTGCCACCTCTCCAGATTCAAAGGAGGTCTCGAAACTTGACATCAGGCTCAACCTGACGCTGTGGACTGGCTACGGAAGAAGGGCAAACGCTAGAAGAAGAAGCACAGCCTCTGCTGCACTGGAGAAATCTCCCCCTCTGAAAATAAATAGAGAAAAGATTTTTAGAAAGGCTGACAAGTGAAAACATGCAAGAAGTACTTAGAGCTTACAAATTAGAATTCATGCACAGGATATATGATTCCCCCCTCCCCCCCTTCAGGACTCTCCATCAGTTTTGGCTGATGGCAGTGCTGGGGAATGCACCTAGGACCTCAGAGCCTCTGGCAGGAGAGTCTGTTTGCAGAACCATGATGCTGTCTACCCACCCACCCACCCCTTGCTGTCAACCTCCCCACCTTGGTTTTGAATTTTTGTAGAGGGTTATTTTTTTTTGATATTTATTTTCCCTTTTGTTGCCTTTTTCCCCCATTGTTGTTGTAGTTATTGTTATTGATGTCATCGTTGTTGGCTAGGACAGAGAGAAATGGAGAGAGGAGGGGAAGACAGAGCAATTTTTCTTTTCTCAAGGAAAGATAAATAAATAAGTAAATAAGTAAATAAATAAGACCTGTGCCTGCTGGGGAGACAGCGTAATAGTTATGCAAAAAGTCTTTCAAGTCTGAGGCTCCAAAAAGCTCCGACTTAATCCCCAGCACCACCAGTAGCCAGAGCTGACCAGGACTTTTGTAAAAATTCAAAACAAGGGGGTCAGGTGGTAGTGCTAAGCGCAATGACCCGGGTTAAGAATCCAGGTTTGAGCCCTGGATCCCCACCTGCAGGGGAGTCGCTTCACAGGCGGTGAAGCAGGTCTGCGGGTGTCTGTCTGTCTCTCCCCCTCTCTGTCTTCCCCTCCTCTCTCCATTTCTCTCTGTCCTATCCCACAACGACATCAACAACAGCAGCAATAATAGCTATAACAACAACAAAAAAAAAAACAAGGGCTACAAAAGGGAAAATAAATAAATATAAAAAAAAATTAAAGAAAAGAAAAAAAGAAAGAAGTAGAAAAGAAAGTACACACGCACCCACACGCACACGCACACGCACACAGAGAGTTTGGAGTTCAGGGTGTGCTCCCGGACTGTGGGGCAAAACTGCTGTTGTTTTTCTCTATGTCCTTAATTTCCCCAAAATGTTGCTGTTCTGGAGTAAGGGACAGGGGATCTTGCTTTAACGGGGGAAGACCCTCAGCTTAGGAAGGTAAACCCCAAATGAGAGTCTCTTGGAAGGGACATAAGGGTGGAAAATGGAAAGTAAGGAGATAAAGAAACAGGAGAGAGAGAGAGAGAGAGAGAGAGAGAGAGAGAGAGAAGGAAAAAAAAAAAGAGGACGAGAAAGGCCACTTACTTTATTACTTGATGTCTGGCACCACCTGGTGGCCAGTTCTAGACACTGCCCCAGGAAGCCTCAAGCCATCAAGAGTGATGCTCTGATTAATAAATAAGACATAAAATTCAAAACATTTACCAGACCGCTGCTCAGTTATGGCTTACGATGGCTCTGGGGATTGAACCTGGGACATTTGGTGCTTTGGACATGAGTGTTTCTTTTTTTTAAATTTCTTTATTGGGGAATTAATGTTTTACATTCAACAGTAAATACAAGTAAATACAA